>NC_141012.1:2758104-2950604 GCF_052327205.1 Somniosus microcephalus
TTCTGTCAGATTCCACACAACCTTCCGAGGCAGTGAGGATCAGGGAGACTCCACCTCATTCAAACATTTCACGGCAGTCTCTCTCTCTCTAACCAGTTGCTAACATAATCGCGAGCTCATCCGAGACCAATTCAAACATCACTGGAAACCAAACCCCACAGCTGCCCAAAGAACATCACCTCCAGGTACCGCTAGTGCCCGAATACTTCATAGTTTTTGGGAAGGGTTTTTATCAACACGTCTACTCTTCTGCGGATAGTGACTGGATTGTCCGCATCAATATTCCCAGGAGTTTTAGAATTACAAAAGCAAAATATTGCGAATGCTGGAAATCTGAAATAAAAACAGAAAATGTTGGAAATACTCAGCGGGCCAGGCAGCATCTGTGGCGAGAGAAACAGAGTTAACGTTTCAGGTCGATGACCCTTCATCAGAACTGGAAAAAGTTGGAGATGTAACAGATTTTTAAGGAAGTGCAGGGGCCGGGGGTGGGGGAAAGAGGGGGGTGGGGGAAAGAGAGGGGTGGGGAGAGAGAGAGAGAGGAGGGGGGGGGGCGGGAGAGAGGGGGGAAAGAGAGGGGGGGGGGAAAGAGGGGGGGGGGAAAGAGGGAGGGGGGGGAAAGAGGAAAGGGGGGAAGAGGGAAGGGGAGGGGGGAAGGGGGAGGGGGAGGGAGGGAGGGAAAGAACAAAAGGGAAGGTCTGTGATAGGATGGAAGGCAGGAGAGATTAAGAGACAAAAGGGATGATGGTGCGAGGTGAAAGATTATTCTGAAGCTGTTCAGCATTCCAGCAGCTCACCGCACAGCCGCCAGGTTTGATTTGTCCTTTGCTTCTCCCCCTCCTCTCCAGAAAGTGCTGACTCTTGCTCAGTTACAGATCCATAGGTGCCTCCAATATCTTTGCGTGAGGCAGCGAGTGTTGACTCGCTATTTGACTGCGGGGAGCATTACAGCAGAGTTTGTCCAGCCAGGCTCAGTGGTCAGGGGCAAGAGCCCAGACCAATTCCAGTCCCTGCTGAGGTTAGCTAACTCAGGACAGACCCGGGACCGAACCGCGACGCATTGACTCAGCTACCGGCTGACCAATGAGCAACTCAACCACTAGGAATGGGGCAACAGTGTGCGATCGTTGGCCTCAGTGCCATTGAACTAGGAAGGGAAAAGGAAACGGCCAAACTAGCTCCTCCGGGTCACTGTCCAGTGCTGGAATGTGCAGGCGAGAGGACATCGGATGAACCGAGAACCAGGCTGGGCTGTGAGGTCCTCCACATTCAGCCCCAGGCTCGCACAGGAGGAATGGCCCTTGGCCAGTGGAAGAACATCGAAACAGGACTCCAACCAGCCAGGGGGGGGGGGGGGGGGGGGCAGAAGCGAGACTTGAAAGCAGTGAACTGCCCCATCCCTCCCCCAGTGTATTAAGACACTCTGTCTGTATTGGTTTTTAACAATTTATGGATTAAATACAGAATTGGTTTGGAAACTGCAGTCACCGCGGGGAACGCAAAATAAAAGCCTGGTGTTTAACCCGAGGCCTCTTCTAACTGGGTTAAAATAACAAATGAAGTTTAATTCTGTGAAACAGCTGCTGCTGTTGGGAGCTGCGATCCATTAACGGTGTCCCGGTTACATCCCAGATAGCAGGATGGTGACACATGGGCTCCATGCGGGAGGAAGTGGCAGTCAGGACTGCTGACAGGTGGAATTAGAGAGAAAACAGACTGCACGACAACTGGGACCCACACAGATGAAGCTCATTACAGCCTTGTGTCACTCGGGAGTTTGTTGAATAGGATGATTTGCATCAGGCCATTGAAAGGCTGACAGACAAGGTTTTATCTGGTGCCTCTCTCCTCCTCCTCCTCCAGTGAATGTGGCCACTTTCTTCTTCTCATGCTGCCATTAAAAAAAAAAATCCTGCATTTCATTTTCACGTGGGGTGAGGGTGAAGTGAGGAAGTGGGATCTCGTGCTGACTGAGGCAGAGAACAGAACACAGACGCAGTTTCCAGAACACTGGCAGGTTTGTGAATGGCTTTCACCATTTGTAGGTCTGTTACTGGATGGTTCCAGGGAGGGGACCCAGGAGAGGAGCTCACCCATTTCCAAGATCCATCTCCATCACCGAGACCATTTACCTCACCTCAGTCACCTCCCCTGGCTGGGGAGTCTAGAACCAGGGGTCACAGTCTCAGAATAAGGGGTGGCCAATTAGGACTGAGATGAGGAGCAATTTCTTCACTCAGAGGGGGTGAATCTTTGGAATTCTCTACCCGAGGGCTGTGGAGGCTCAGTCATTGAGTATATTCAGGACAGAGATCGATAGATTTTTGGATATTAAGGGAATCAAGGGATATGGGAATAGTGCAGGAAAGTGGAGATGAGGTAGATGATCAGCCATGATCTTATTGAATGGCGGAGCCGGCTCGAAGGGCCAACTCCTGCTCCTATTTCTTATGTCCCTCCATCACAGACACCCTCATTCATGCCTTACTCCCCTCCAGATCCAATGACTCCAACAGTCTCCTTGCTGCTCTCCCACCCTCCACAACTTGTCCCAAACTCCGCATCCTGTCCCATCATCCCCGCTGATACATGCTGCCTCCCTGTCCCCCAGTCAACAATTTACAATAATCTCTGCAACCTCCTCCAGTCATATAAACCCACCCCTTCTCAGGGTCCTGTCCGAGATACCCTGGCACTGTACCCAAGCCCCTCTCCCATTCCCTTCAAGTTTTCCCTCACCTCACACACCCTCTTTTACGAAGTTAGTTAAATTACTAAAGTGAAGTACATCGTTGGCTGTGGAAGGCTTTGAAGCTGCGAAATGCGCTGTATATAAATGATCTGCTTCCAGAGCTCAGACAGTGTCACTCAAAGCCACCATTAGATGCTCCGGACACTCCCCCTCCATTCAATCCTCCCTGTATGGAATCGTCCGACACTGGTGCCACAGCCAAGACTGGAATACCAGGGGCATAAACTTGATTCCACAGCTGCATATGTGCGGGCATCGGGTGAGGAGCGGGTTGGCTTTCACTGTGATCACCAACCCACTAACGCTCAGGTTCAACACATGAGGAACGGCTGCTTGGCTGAGGTTCTGGGGGGGGTGAGTGACACCTGCAGAACCCACAGCCCAGTGCAAGGCAGCACCCTTCAGGAGAGGGAAGAAACCCGGAAACTAAATAAAGAAAGAAATATTGAAATCTGTCTTTTTGTGAAACTGGGCAACATTTTGGGCAATTTGGGCTCCTTTAGAAAGTATGTAGAAGACTGTGGATAGAAAGTTGCTCATTAATTAAAAAAAAGACCTGGCACGGCGCAGCAAAAGGTAGAGGGCAGCTAGTGGTCACTCTGTGCACAGTACCCCTGCACTCTCAGTTATCAGGGTCAGTGACATGTACACCCAAACCATTAATTTGGCAGATTTGTAAAGTGCATTCCCTTCATGCGACAGTTTGGGTGTACAAGCCGCATGTGGAACAAGAGGTTTTTAAAATTTGTAATATTGCACCAGTGGAGTACTAGGGAGCGCCGCACTGTTGGGGGGGGCAGTACCGAGGGAGCGCCGCACTGTCGGAGGGGCAGTACCGAGGGAGCGCCGCACTGTCGGAGGGGCAGTACCGAGGGAGCGCTGCACTGTCTGGGGGGAGGGAGGGGCGGTACCGAGGGAGCGCCGCACTGTCGGAGGGGCGGTACTGAGGGAGCGCTGCACTGTCGGAGGGACAGTACTGAGGGAGCACTGCACTGTCCGGGGGGGGGGGGGGGGGGGGGCGGTACCGAGGGAGCACCGCACTGTCGGGGGGGGGGGGGGGCGGTACCGAGGGAGCACCGCACTGTCGGAGGGGGGGGGGGGGCAGTACTGAGGGAGCGCTGCACTGTCGGAGGGACAGTACTGAGGGAGCACTGCACTGTCCCGGGGGGGGGGGGGGCAGTACTGAGGGAGCGCCGCACTGTCGGGGGGGGGGGGGGGGGCGCAGTACTGAGGGAGTGCTGCACTGTCGGAGGGACAGTACCGAGGGAGTGCTGCACTGTCGGAGGGGCTGTCTTTCAGATGAGACGTTAAAGCAAGACACCCTCTGCCCTCTCAGAGCGATGTAAAGATCCCATGGTAACTATTCAAAGAGCTGGGAGTTCTCCCCAGTGTCCTGGCCAACATTCATCCTTCAACCAACATCAGTAAAACAGATTATCGAGTCATTTATCTCACTGCTGTTTGTGGGATCTTGCTGTGTGCAAATTGGCTGCCACGTTTCCCTACAACAGTGACTACACGTTCTTACAAAATCAAAATACTGCGGATGTGGGAAATCTGAAATAAAAACAGAAAATGCTGGAGATACTCAGCAGGTCAGGCAGCATCTGTGGAGAGAAACAGAATTAATGTTTCAGGTCGATGACCCTTCGTCAGAACTGGAAAAAGTTAGAGATGTACCAGGTTTTAAGCAAGTGCAGGGGCAGCGAAAGGGCGGAGGGGAGGAAAGAACAAAAGGGAAGGTCTGTGATAGGGTGGAAGGCAGAAGAGATTAAATGACAAAAGGGATGATGGTGCGAGGCAAAAGGAGATTGCTTTCTTGATTGGCTGTGAAGTGCTTTGGGACATCCTGACAGGCACTATACAAATACAAGTTTGTTCCTTACACCATTACTGCATCAGTCAGGTGGGAACCTAGTCCACTGCACAGGGCTCAGAAAATCAAATCACAGAGGAGGCCATAAAAGATTAGCCTTTAGACTTCTTTAAAGACAGTACAATATCTGAATTCAATGGGATTCTAACGCACTTTGCAGTGCATCAGCTCCCTCTGCTGGCTGCTAAGAGTATGGTGTGGAGATGCCGGTGTTGGACTAGGGTGGACAAATGTGAGAAGTCACACAACACCAGGTGACGAAGGAGCAGCGCTCCGAAAGCTTGTGATTTCAAATAAAGCTGTTGGACTATAACCTGGTGTTGTGTGACTTCTCACATTTGCTAAGAGTATAACAGAGAGCGGAGCTGGTTATGGAAGCAGGCCAGTTAGTTCCTGTGTTAATGTGAACAACAGCCTTACACTATCTGTAGACTGCGTATCAGGGGCGTTGGTTTCGGTGACTGAGTAAGCCATATTTTATGGGGCTCTGGGATTTTTACTGATGTTTGTGGGGCCATGCAAACCCTGTGGCTTTGCTGGTTATTTAAAGTCATCATCCATTGCTTTGTTACCTCTTGACTTGACTATTCAAACGCACTCCTGGCTGGCCTCCCTTGCTCTACCCTCCATAAACTGGAGGTCAACAAAACTCTGCTGCCCGTGTCCTATCTCGCACCAAGTCCCATTCGTCCATCACCCCTGTGCTCGCTGACCTACACTGGCTCCCGGTTAAGCAACGCCTCGATTTTAAAATTCTCATCCTTGTTTTCAAATCCCGCCATGGCCTCGCCCCTCCCTATTTCTGTAATCTCCTCTAGTCCCACAACCCGAGATATCTGCGCTCCTCCAATTCTGGCCTCTTGAGCATCCCTGATTTTCTTCGCTCCACCATTGGCGGCCGTATCTTCAGCTGCCTGGGCCCTAAGCTCTGGAATTCCCTCCCTAAACCTCTCCGCCTCTCTACCTCTCTGTCCTCTTTTAACACGCTCCTTAAAACCTACCTCTTTCATCTGCCCTAATATCTCCTTAAATGACTCAGTACCAAATTCTGTTTTATAACACTCCCATGAAGCGCCTTGGGACGTTGTTGTTGTTAGTCACGTAAATAGAAATTTTTTTCTCTGCAAGATGGCACAAATACGTGATCACAAAAAGAATTAAGGGGGGGGGGGGTGAGAAAGAAAATTTCACGCAGAGGGTGGTTAGAATGCGGAATTCTCAGCCACAAACCCGCTCTGAAGCAAAGCCCATAAATTATTTGAAAAGGGAATTAGTTGCTTGAAAGGAATATTAAAGGGTACAGGGAGCTAGCAGGAGGGTGGGATTAGACTAGGTGGCTCATATGGAGAAAAACACCGGCATAGACTGGATGGGCCGAATGGCCTGTTTAAGTGCTGTAAGATTCTATGATTCTTCTCCGTTTTGGGGTTTTACTCCTAGGGATTCTCCCTGGGTTGATCACACTGATACTTGCACAAGTGGACCTCAGGTTCCTTACGATCCGGAGTGTGCCTTTTCCTAGGTAAATGTAGCGAGCCCCAGGGGTTCAACAGAGAACTTGTCAATGCAAGAATGCTGGCTTAATGGAATAGATCATCTGCCACCACATAATCTTCTTGAATATAGCATAAAACAAGTTCAAGAATAGTGCTTCGTACAAACATACTTATAGTAATTACAAACTTTTTACTAATCTCAAACTGTCAAAAATAGTAAAGACACTTCTCCTGCACGAATACTCATTGCCCAACCCTCAAAACATGGCTGCTTACCACTTACTTGGCTGCTTGCTGCCACACAGTTCTGACTAGACTCAATTCTTACGGCTGCAGACCGATTGGTGAGGAGAGTGCAGGCAGCCAAGTACAAGCCTAGACCTGGAGATCCTGGTCAAGAGCTGTCCATCAACAAGACAACAAAATGTGGTCCCAACACTAACCTGCCTAACCTAAATCTTCAATTCGGATATAGCTGTCAAGCAAATCCGTTACTTTAAAAAGATCCCTATGATGTCAATTGCACAGGATACTTTTTCTGGGAAACCCATTGATCTGTGATTGCCTGAAATGATCACTTATCCAGCTATCAGGGACCGGCTCAACAGAATGCCCTGAATGGGCATTAGTACATTAAACAGGCCACATTAATGTTTCAGCACACCAGACCACACTGTACATTCCGTGCAGATCGATGAACCAGTTCATAGTAATTAACATTAACCCTGCGTGTGCTGTGACCTGCCAGAAAGAATCCAATAAATAAGCCATCAAAGACACAAATGCTTCATTCTTGTCCCAGATTCTGTGAACACTCATCGTGGTTGCAAAATGCAATCCAAATTGTCGAGCCAACATACCTGGAGCGAGTAGAAGCCAGGGTCCATTTGATGCGAAACTGTAAACTGCGTGCACGACTGCAGATGTGGTCTCACCAAGGACAGATCACATTTTAGAATAAACTCACTCAACTTCTAAGTCAGACCCTAGTTATCTCAGAATCAAACCACCTGTAGACAACAGCTTCAGTCACCCGTCCATCCAAACCACAAGGGGAAAAACAGCAGGTGTGAATCTGAAATAAAAACATTAAATGCTGGAAATACACAGCCGGTCAGTCAGCATCTGTAAGAGAAAAGGCAAGGTAACATTTCAGGTGTAGAACTTTCTTCAGAAATGAAAGATATGCAAACTCTTTGGTAAGGCGAGCGAGACGAGGAGGAGACAGCAGCTACTGCAATCACCAAGGGGCGGATGAGGTGCGGGGAAAGAATGTTAAAGTAGGAGACTCGATTTCAATAGTGAGGATGTAGCACAGGGGGAGGGTATAGGACAACTTAGGAGGAACAAGGGAAGTTTAGAGGACCACTGACAGCATTGATTAAAGAAAGAGAAAGAGAGAAAGTAAAGAGACACACAGACATAAAGGTTAAAAGAGAGGTTGAAGGTGAAAGCATGAGAGAAGGAGGGGGTGAGAGGAGGGAAGAGAAGTTTCAAGCTATAAAAGAGAGAGGAATTGCTTATTAGAAATGAGTGATGGGAGACAAACACGGACACACACAGTTGGGAGAGACAGGTAAAAGGATTGGCAATCAGACAACAGGCTTTATTTCCTTAACAGAACTGTATTTTGCCAAAGTTGTTAATGTTTGTGACCCCTATAACCCCTCAATAAAAAGCTGTACACAAGCTTGTGTGATTTCAGTACATATTTAATACATTATTTCACAATAGCACTTTCCATTTACCATTTCTTAAAACACTTACCAACACAGTCAGAGAGCACTTAAATGAATATAAATTAATTGCACAGAACTTTCAGAATCTGCGATGAGGTTAGGAGTTTAAAAAAAATTACATATTGCAAGCACAAAAAAACCCTGAACAAAGTGAAAGATCGTCCTACATCAGTGCAGAATAAAACAAATTAAAATCTCAGGAAACGGACACATTGCTTGAAATGGACACCGAGACTGACCAGTCGCATGCCAGGTCTCAACTTCCATGACATCATTGAAAGCGGTGGAGATCACCTCTTACAGTAGCATTTTCACCAAAATTAAAATTAAAATCTTAAGATTACAGTATTTAATAAAAATACCGTGACTTAAACGTCCTGCAGTTCTGTACATTTCTACATTTATAACACTGAACATACGAAATTTACAGAAAATCCTTTTCTCAGAGGCTATGAGGCAAAGCAAGTGCATATTTGGAAAGCTGTTGAGTACTCAAAGGGTTAATGTAGAGATCCTTTAAAAGCAGGCTCTCGTTAGCTTCTGGTAGTTCCTTGCTGTGTGTATGGGGCTGTACTGCCGACATACACCCCTTCCCCACCCATCCTCATCAATACCAAGCTCGCAAACTACCCAAACTGCAAGCCAGATCCAGCACAATGCCAAACTCAGACTGGAACATATGAGAAAGTGGATGCTCACTTTGCAAAGTCTACCCCTTAAGTATTCAGGTCACATCACATACAAACCACAGTCCTGTATTCAATTTACAGGAAATAGTCGCTGCTACAAATCATTTCAACCCTGGGCTCACCACCTCTCCCCTCATATCTGTAGATCTTGCTTTCTTAATCCCTCCACCTTTCTCTGCTCAATGCAGTTCTCTCCGTTGGGACAATGGAATCATTCAGTTCCTAGACTTGTTAACGGGTTGACGGGAGCTGCCCAAGTGGAAGATTGGATGAAATTCACTGCTACCGTGGCTCAAACTTGCAGCCCATCTTGCTGTGAAATTCAGCTACTTGATCAGGTTGGCTCAGTTGATAGCACGCTCACCTCAGGGCTAGACAGTTGTGGGTTCTAGCCCCATACGAGGGGCTTGAGCTCATACTCTAAGCGGATTCCCCAGTGCAGTACTGAGGAAGTGCTGCACTATAGGAGGAGTCATCCTTCAGATGAAAGCAAGACACTATCTGCTCACTCTGGTGGGTGTTAAAAGATCTCTCGGCACTATGAGAGAAGCAGGGACTTGTGTCCTGGCTTGCATCCGTCCCTCAACCAAACACAAACTGCTCATTTATCTCATTGCTATTTGTTGCATTGGCCTACTTACCAGTCTATGCACTTCAAAGTAACTCACTGCGTGGAACCCAGACATTTGAGAGATGTGATAAGGCACTACACAATTCAAGCTTTTCTTACTTCACAAGGTGTTTCTCCACAACCTGCTTATTCTCTGGACACCCACCGACACCACTGGAGAGCACAAGACCCACCAAGCTAGGAATCTGGTGCTGATCAGAATCAAAGCCCAGCAAACTCTGCAGATCAATCAGTCCTGCTCCTGTGGGGAGAATGGCCCCTTTCACATGAACAGTTTTAAACGGGCTATAAAGCAATAGGATTTAAATCAGATTAAAGCAAATAATCTGATCCATATGCTCTGGTATTCTGAATCAATTTCGTGTCACACCCACCATGGACACTGACTGACCCTCATTCCCTCTTCAGCAGGAAGTCTCTCAAAGTTTGGAGAAGAGAAAAACTCTGCAGATCCAAACACACAAAACTCGACATTGCATTGACTAAACAGAACCCTTCCCGAAATCCTGAGGAAACCAACTAGTGTTGGGCAGTGAATAGTGACTGCAGCACGCTACACAGCGAGAAACTCAGTACGGATAAACCTGCGTTCTCTTTGCCAAAATTTAAACTTTTTTTTAAGGGGTGGGGGGGGGGGGGGGGGGGGGGTGCGTACATCCTGCCGCCCATTGCTGAAACTTCAACAAGAAAATTGAAAAATCCCAAACCAGAGCTCTGATAAAAACAGGCTGCAGATTGCCACTGAAAATTCAAGTCATTCAGAAGTCAAAGACTTTAACATTTTTAAAAAATTGCTTTCCTAAAATATAAAAGTGACCCTGATTACCTGAAAGCGTCTTGTATTACTGGAGCTGGACTCCAATCAATCTAGGGCCAGAATTCTGTACCAAAGGAAATTTCTAACCTCATGTTCAATCCAGGCTCATGTTTAACATGTAAAAACAGATGTCTAGTTTGTAAACTGTGACACGTTCATTAAGGCTCAAGTTTGAGCTGCATTAAAAGATACAAACTAAACTACAGGTCACATCCTGCATCACAGTCAGTGGTCAGCAGTGTGGCTAGCTGGGAACTCAGCTCTGCCTTTCATCTGCAAGCAGCAATCGACATCACACTCCATCACCCTGTAGAGTTCAGCCCTGAAGTCTCAGCCTCAAATGCAAAATTCCTTCCCTATACAAGACGCCTTGGATTATCAGCACAGCTCGGAAGATACTTCACACAGGTTTTAAATGCAGGGCGAGAACGTCAAATCTGCACTGATTCACAATTTACCACCTGAAGTCAAAATGAGTAAGAAAGATTCTACAAAAGTTTCAAGAGTCCCGGAAGCGATGGTTCACAGCTTAGATTCAGTGAAAGGAACTATGGGATGTGACCCACTGCTCATTCAACTGAAGGCGTATGAGATGGTGCTGTGTTAATATCGCCTGTGTGAAGCCACAGTGCATTAACTGAGTGAGGGAGAAGTTAGAACAGCAGATCTCAAATCTCGAGGCTGATAGCCAGAGTTTTATGGTACAGCATTAACTGATCCTGCTGCTAGGCAGGTGGTTTGATAGCCACCAGCATTTTGTTTTCTCCTGAAAATGAATGCTACCAACCCCCTCATCTGGCCAAGCCCATCGATTATACAATTAAACCCAGGCTTTTCAAAACATTACTTTTTCATATTTAATCTCAGTTAACTTAATTTAAAAAAATATATACTTTTTAAACCAAACGTTCATTGAAAGAATGTGCCTTCCTCACACACAATAAGCAGCAGTAAATAGCGCATACCAAGCTATGAAATGATGAATGTTTTTGAAACCCTTTTCTGCTGCTGGTGAAAGCGCTAATGAATTAGTAGGTTTAATGTTATCTGACTCAGGTTACCGGTCTCCCTCCTAGCTGGATTTCCCATTCAATTCCCAGTGACTGAGCTCCTGAACTGGGGGGGGGGGGCGCAACGTAAAATAGAAACAACCACCCAGACCCCTGAAACACATCATTAAAACCTCGAAGAAACTGCGCAGAGATGGATCCATTAAGTAATTTTACAGTGGGGCAATGTGACGTGTTCCATCCTCCGCTGCTCGGTGCAGTGTTGCGATCAGGTTTGTGCCTGAACACCAAACCAGCATGTCACGCCCAGAGCTCAGACTACTTTCATTTGCTTTACCTGTGCAAGTTTGGTCAATTTGTACAGCCACTGGGTGGTGTGTTACCTGGAGACATTGGATTGGGGGAGGGAAAGAGAAAATAAAAATAAAATTGGTGAACTCAACTCACTTTGCAGTATTCTTTAAAGAAATCTGCAGGCCAGGCTCCCCATGCTAGAAGCAGCAGCTGTGAGGGAGAATATTAATATATTTTAAAGCTACGAGTCATTAAATAGAAACATGACAAACACCAAGTACATGTCTACTGCTGGAGACTTTCCGAATTGAGATCGACTCCATAATGCATCCATGTCTCTGGAGGACAAGCGGAACATTTTTCACAGGTAAGCGGGCTGCAAACCGGCAATCCTTCCTTCCTGGGAATCGTGAATCCAGGATTCACACGGCCACTGTCCGACAAATCTTCCTGAAGAGAGTAAAAGTTGCCATCATGACCCGAAAGGCTATTTATTCATTTCATGAGTTACACACCTCCCGGAAAACCAAAATACTGCATAACTTTTGTGAATAAAAATGTATTTATATTAATGTTTAATTTTGCACATTGTTTAATTACAGCCACACTGAAGTGCTGCACTGACAATTTTCTATCTGTCAGTTTTTCAGGTAAATGAAAAATCCAGTTATTAATGCCAACCATTGACCAATAATTACAAATGATCACAACAGCAAACAGATCCAACCTACACAAAATGGTGCATCTAAGGTAACAATGAACATTAAAGCACAACCTGTCACTGGGTATTTAGACTCAGTAACTAAATGATCCCTACCATTTCCACCCCCCCCCCCCCCCCCCCAAAATATGGCACAATACATCAGCGATTCTCAGTAAAAATACACCAGGCAATCTTGGGATTCACCGACTGCCTGTGAAACTGGCTACAAGCATGTTATAACCATCAAAGTATCGCAATCTTTAAATAATAGGAAAATACTTCTTAACCAAGTATTTTAGAAAACTGAACAGTGCTGAAATTGCAAGAATATGATTAAATTGGGCCATTAGAAAGTTGTGATAAAGCACATTTTTGCTATACCTCCTATTCCAGCAATTAATTCGGCCCTACAGACATACTCATCCAGTGTTCAACTCTGCCCGACATCAACCAGAATATTGAGACAATGTGTACAGTACTGGAAAAAGGATAGCCCAGCCAGAGCCAACCTTCCATTCTCCACTACAATACACAAATGCTTGCATTCAATCAGACTGATGGAAATTACTTCTTTAATGAAGAAAATGCCCAGAGTTTGGGCTTAAAAACAGCACCACTGTGCCTCAGATCAGACATTCTGCAGTTCAAGGTGAAGGAACAGCCAGTCTCACAAGGAAATCCTCAAACTAGTGAATAGAGTGGAAGGATGGGCAAAGAATCAATACGAACCTGGGATTATGCAGTTAGAATTGGAGATGGCGATCTGCAAGGTACAACCTTTCCAACACCTGAACCAGAATTTTTATCCAAGAACTGGTTTTATCTTTGCAAATGTAAAAATCGAAGAACTTCCTGTACTATCCCATAATTTTTTAATTTCAACATTTGATCCCTGTTCTATCCCTGCTGAAATCCGTAAACATACGGATAGGCCAGAAACGTAAACAAAAATAGAACTATTGCGCTTTTGACAATGTATGAACAACGATCCCTGCGACTCGGACACATATCAACTCTGGACAAACCACCTCTTGCATATTTCAATAGCAACTTTTCACTGGGCTAAATGCAGCTGATTTAAAGTTCCATATGCTTTTGAGTGAAGGACATTTGTAAAGTGATTTTTTTGAGCAGTGTATAATGTCAAGTTTTTTTTAATATACCAAACAGGAGAGTCTCGGCTTGCTATGTGAATTGCAGCAATACTTCTGCTCACTGGACTGTGGTGGGACCGAAATCCCAGTTAGAACACTCAGCAACATGCAAATCAGGTCAGAAAGGAGGCAAGTTTGCAATGCTACAGAAGATATTAGGTCGGGGCAGCTAGCTAATAAATCACTACAACTGAACTCCAAATATTTAACAATAACCCAGCCTTTTAAATTGGTTTGATTCTTTCCTGCTCTTTCTACACTGAACTCCACCGTAACAACGGGAAACATTAATGCAACTACATTTCTTTCTGTTTCCTGTTTTAATTTGTTCTATTTGGGTGCAAGAATGTATTCCCAAAGCTCATTAAAGCAGGCCAGGGTAAAACACTGCCACATGGCAATGCCTGACGTTGCTTTAAACTGACCTTTCCACTGTACAGTACAAAAAAAAATTGTTTTAAAAAGCAGATTGCCAGTCCAAGTTAAGGCTTCCTGATTTGGCAACCCACTGCTCACAGTGCTAGGGCAGTAACAAAGAGCAGCTCCCTCCCTGTTCCACTGGCACTGCCCACAAAAAATATTTTAAAAACACACACACAATTATCGAAAAAGCATCCCTCAGGAAAGCGAATGTCGGGATTTGCCTGGCATTCAAATTCAGGTTTTATGGTGTTTACCATGAATAAACACCACAACAGGCAAGCAAACTACCAATATGGCAACAGTTCTGGTGCCACAAGCAAGAGAAAATAAAATGCCAACTCTGACCCCGAGAACCAGGATATAGGTACTTGAAAAGACACAGTTCCTGAGCCGTGCTATTGCAGCTGTTGGGATACTCACAGATGTTGGTTAGTGGCTGACTCCCGTTAACACCTTATCCCCTTCCAGTATCAGTAACCCACAATTCTGGTCATTTACTCCATACTCTCTTAACCCCAGCCCCAATAACTCCATCAGGATATGAAGTAATGCTACACAGCATTAAATTGCATCACTATACGACCTGAAAATGATGCTCTACAGTGTACTGTGCGGCCCTTCACTGCCCCTTTTCTATGATACAGCTCCAGCCATTCTGCCCAAAATCTAAATTAAGCCTTTTCTACCTCCCAATCTATGCTAAGAAAGTGAATGATGGTCGTTGTGAACTTCTCGACCCACACTGCAGACAACACTGTGATACAGTCAATAAACAGCATTAGCCTCTGGCGGTCTGCAATGCACCACATCCTGTAAAGAGGAAACATCTGCTATCAGGAGCCTCTCCGCAAAGCAGATTCAACAAACCCCATTACAGCTAAGACTGGTAGACTGGAGTGTAAGCAGGCACTGGGACTGAACCTGGATTGTTCATTTCCACTATGATGCCACAATGTATTTAGAAACAAATATTTGTTTTAAATTATACTCTGCCTGAACTAGGAAGCCTTAAAAGGGTGAACTCCATGTCAGTTACTGATGGGCACATCACGGTTATGATAAACAGATGGTTTTATATACTGCAGCAAATGACCATCAGCGGGGTCACTCAAAATTGTAACTTGATAAACACAGTAGAGTTTTAAAAAAGATGAGATTGTAAGGTTCATAATACAGTCAAGAACCAAGCTGAATATAGAAAGTACAGAGATCTAAAAAAGGGAATAAGAGGGGCAAAGAGAGAACATGAGAATAGATTAACAGCCAATATAAGAGAACCCCAAAATCTTTTATAAACACAAATAGTAAAAGGGTAGTCAAAGGAAGGGTGGGGCTGATTCGGGACCACAAAGGAGATCTTCTTGTGGAGGCAGAGGGCTTGTCTGAGGCACTAAATGCGGACTTTGCATCTGTCTTCACTAAAGAGGATGCTGCCAATGTGGCAGTAGAGGAGGCAGTAACGATATTGGATAGGATAAAAATAGATAAAGAGGAGGTACTTAAAAGGTTGGCATTTCTCAAAGTAGAAAAGTCATCTGGTACAGATGGGATGCATCCTAGGCTCCCGAGGGAATTAAGGGTGGAAATCGTGGAGGCTCTGGCCACAATCTTCCCTGGATATGGGGGTGGTGGCCAGAGGACTGGAGGATTGTAAATGTTACACCTCTATTTATAAAAAGGGAAGAGGGATAAAAGCCGGCAACTACAGGCCAGTCTCAGCCTTACATCGGTGGTGGGGAAACTTTGAGAGACAATAATCCCGGACAAAATTAATTGGCATTTAGAAAAGCATGGGCTAATAAAGGAAGGTCAGCACAGATTTGTTAAAGGCAACGCATGTTCGACTAACTTGGTCAAGTTCTTTGATGAAGTAACAGAGAGCAATAGTGAAGGGTTGTTTTTCAGACTGGAGGGAAGTTTACGGTGGTGTCCCCCAGGAGTCTGTATTTGGACCACTGCTCTTTTTGATATATATTAATGACCTGGACTTGGGTATAGATTACCACATTACAACAGTGACTCCACTTCAAAAGTACTCATTGACTGTAAAGCGCTTTGAGACATCCGGTGGTCGTGAAATGCAAGTCTTTCTTTTTATACAGGGCATCATTTCAAAATTTGCAGATGGTATGAAACTCCGAAATGTAGTAAACAATGCGGAGGATAGTAACAGACTTCACAAGGACATAGACTGGTAAAGTGGGCAGATGCAATCTAACGCAGAGAAGTGCAAAGTGATACATTTTGGTAGGAAGAATGAGTAGAGGCAATCTGACTAAATGGTACAATTTTAAAGGGAGTGCAGGAAGAGAGAGACATAGAAACATAGAGATAGGAACAGGAGTAGGCCATTCGGCCCTTCGAGCCTGCTCCGCCATTCAATGAGATCATGGCTGATCTTCGTCTGAGATCATGGCTGATCTTCCAGTTCAGTACCCCGTCCCCGCCTTTTCTCCGTAACCCTTAATCCCCTTAGCCTTCAGAAATATATCCAATTCTCTCTTGAAAATATTTATTGAATTAGCCTTCACAGCCCTCTGTGGCAGGGAATTCCACAGGCTCACCACTCTTTGAGTGAAGAAATTCTTCCTCATCTCTGTTTTAAATGATTTGCCCGCTATTTTTAGACTGTGGCCCCTGGTTCTGTGCTCCCCTGCCATTGGAAACATTCTCTCTGAATTCAGCCTGTCCAGGCCTGCCATAATTTTATATGTTTCGATGAGATCCCCTCTCAATCTTCTAAACTCCAGTGAGTACAAGCCCAAACTATTCAATCTCTCCTCGTAGGTCATTCCCGCCATTCCAGGTATCAGCCTGGTGAATCGCCGCTGCACTCTTTCCATGGCAAGAACATCCTTCCGC
Source organism: Somniosus microcephalus (assembly GCF_052327205.1). Taxonomy (NCBI): domain Eukaryota; kingdom Metazoa; phylum Chordata; class Chondrichthyes; order Squaliformes; family Somniosidae; genus Somniosus; species Somniosus microcephalus. The sequence goes on from NC_141012.1 coordinate 2,774,551, forward strand.
AGATGGGGCGACCAAAACTGTACACAATACTCCAGATGCGGTCTCACCAGCACCTTGTACAGCTGTAGTAAGGTATCCCTATTCCTATACTCGAACCCCCTTGATATGAAGGCCAACATACCATTTGCCTTCTTAATCGCCCGCTGCACCTGCATGCTCTCCCTCAGTGACTGGTGCACAAGAACACCCAGGTCCCTCTGCACTTCCCCATCTCCCAATCTATTGCCATTTAGATAATAATCCACCCTCCTGTTTTTACCCCCAAAGTGGATAACCTCGCATTTATCCACATTATAGTGCATCTGCCACGTATCCGCCCATTCCCCCAACCTGTCCAAATCGCACTGTAGCCTCCTGACATCCTCATCAGAGCCCACCCCTCCTCCTAGTTTAGTGTCGTCAGCGAATTTGGAAATATTGCATCCAATTCCCTGATCCAGATCATTTATATATATTGTGAACAGCTGGGGTCCCAGGACAGATCCTTGCGGCACCCCGCTGGTCACTGCCTGCCACTCCGAAAACGAGCCGTTTATTCCAACTCTCTGTTTTCTATCCGCCAGCCAGTTCTCTATCCACGTCAATACTCTGCCCCCAATCCCATGAGCCTTAATTTTGCATGATAATCTTTTGTGTGGAACCTTATCGAAGGCTTTCTGGAAGTCAAGGTACACCACATCCACTGGCTCTCCCCCATCTATTTTACCAGTTACTTCCTCAAAAAATTCCAGCAGATTAGTCAAACACGATTTACCCTTTGTAAATCCATGTTGACTCTGTCCGATCCTTTCCCCATTTGTCAAGTGCTCCGCTATTTTATCCTTAATAATGGACTCCAGCATTTTGCCCACAACCGATGTAAGGCTTACTGGTCTATAATTCCCTGCTTTCTCTCTACCCCCCTTTTTAAATATTGGGGTAACATTAGCTACCCTCCAATCCACGGGTACTGTTCCCGAGTCAATGGAGTTCCGGAAGATGATCCTTAGAGCATCTGCTATCTCCAGGGCCACCTCCTTAAGTACCCTAGGATGTAGTTTATCAGGCCCCGGGGATTTGTCGGCCTTCAGTCCCCTCAACTTACCCAACACCATATCCCTAGAGATACTAATTTCTGTCAGCTCCTCCCTCTCATTAGTCCCTATGTTTGCCGATATTCCTGGGAGGTTATTTGTGTCCTCCTTTGTGAATACAGAACCAAAATATGAGTTTAATTGGTCTGCCATTTCCTTATTCTCCATTATATATTCTCCCGAATCGGACTGCAAGGGACCGACTTGGGATTTTACCAGTCTTTTCCTCCTGATATACCGATAAAAGCTTTTGCAGTCTGTCTTTATGTTTGCTGCAAGTTTACTTTCGTATTCTATTTTCCCCTTCCTGATTAATCCCTTTGTCCTCTTTTGCTGTATCCTGTACTGCCCCCAATCTTCCGGTCTGGTGCTTTTTTTTGCCAGTTGATATGCCCTTTTTTTTGATTTTATGCTGTCCCTAATTTCCCTCGTTATCCACGGTTGAGTCACCTTTTTAGGTTTATTTTTATGCCAAACCGGTATAAACATGTTCTGGAATTCTTCCATTCTATCTTTGAATGCTTGCCATTGTCTATCCACTGTCAATCCCCCCAGAAACACCACCCAATCAATCTTACCCAATTCCCGTCTCATACCCTCGTAATTCCCTTTAGACCTGGGGTGTATGTACACAAATCTTTGAAGGTTGTTAAAAAAAAAAAGCATATGGAATCCTTGGCTTTATTGATAGAGGAAGAGAATACAAAAGCAAGGAAGTTATGTTAAACCTTTATAAATCATTGGTTAGGTCTCAGCTGGAGTATTGTGTTCAATTCTGGGCAACGCACTTTAGGAAAGATATCAAGGCCTTGGAGAGGGTGCAGAAGAGATTCACTAGAATGGTTCCAGGGATGAGGGACTTCAGTTATATGGAGAGACTGGAGAAGCTGGGATTGTTCTCCTTAGAGCAGAGAAGGTTAAGAAGAGATTTGATAGAGGTGTTTAAAATCATGAAGGGTTTTGACAGAGTAAATAAGGAGAAACGGTTTCCAGTGGCAGGAGGGTCGGTAACCAGAGGACACAGAGTGAAGGTGATTGGCAAAAGAACCAGAGGGGACTTGAGGAATTTTTTTTTACGCAGCGAGTTGTTGTGATCTGGAACGCGCTGCCTGAAAGGGCGGTGGGAGCAGATTCAATAGTAACTTTCAAAAGGGAATTGGATAAATACTCGAAGGAAAAAAAGTTACAGGGCTCTGGGGAAAGAGATGGGGAGTTGGACTAATTGGAGAGCTCTTTCAAAGAGCTGGCACAGGCACGATGGGCCAAATGGCCTCCTTCTGTGCTGTATCATTCTATGATTCTATAATATTTATATTAGGTATTAATATTTTCTTTGCAGAATGACCACCATCACACACTTTCATGAGCTTCACAGTAAATATCAGGTTGTATTTGCTGGTTGTTGATCACAGCAGCACGGTGAAGAGTCATGCCCAACATTATTTCCAACAGTAATTCTTGCACGGAGCAAGTAGGAAAGTTATTGAAAAGTGCACCAGTAAAATTGCTGTTAGTCTCACTTGACTGCTGTGGCAGTTTTAAATTTTTAATCTTGATTTTACCAGGCTTTGAATTGAAAGCATTAATAGGAAGCAGATTTCTACAATATCTCCGCACTTGATTGAAAACAGTTCTAAAACTATACCTGACGAGAGTGCGCTGTGGCACTTTGGGCAGAGTCCTATTATCAGGAGCTGCCGCATGGTGGATTAAGAGTTGCCCAACTCAGCTTGTACAGAACAGGAATGACTAGACCAGTGCAATTAACTCAAGATCAAGCTACACCTGATCCAACATACCACACATTTCCTGTTCAGTTTCACCTCCCCTCTCCTGAAGGTACTGGCTCATTTGGGGTTCAAGTCCCAGCATCCCTCTACTACCTTACAAACTCAAGCTATTTCACTATGGAAGGCACTAAAGACAAGTCTAACCCAGTGCTCACAGAACATTTGCACGCTCGAACACACACACACAAATTTTGCAGCAGGAGCCACTGGAAAGCAATCAGAAGCGGATTTTTCCCCTTCCCTAGTCCGTGACCAATTGCAGCACCCCAACTGTTGTTCCTGTTCAATCTTGGTGTAGACAATCCCTAATCCAAACACAAAAGGCTTCTTCATAGCCCGTTTGTTTTAAAATACAACCATTAGAATCAGTCAGAATTACAACTCACTGCCAAATATTTTTAAAAATTACCCAGGGCAGCAGTACACTGGGAAGTACAAGTACATTTTTGTTTGGGACTGAATAGCCAAGTATGTGTAATGTTATATGGACAGGGTTAATGTTCTAGAAAGATAAGCTTCCATGGGTCAAGTTATAATCCCTGACTTTTCTCATGTTCTTGTGATTCAATGCGCTGTGACACAATGATTTACAAACCAAGCATTTTTCTTGGTAAACCAGTAATGACGTGTTCATCAGGGATAGGCCGGGAATAAACCAAAAACTGCTCGAATATCTGCTCAATATCAGTGTTGCGCTGATCACATTGCGGCCACCTGCCATTCATTGCCCATTCTTGTTTGCTCCTTATTTAACATTCAAGCCTCATGCTAGGCACAAGTATTTCAAATAGGGAAAAAAGATTACAAATACGCAGGGAAACCCATTCCGTCATTGCAGATTTAATTATGGCAGACTTTGCACCACTGGCCTAGGACTTATTCTCTTTTGGGCCTGTCTAGATTGGGATCCATTTTTCACATTAAAGTTCTCTCTCGTATGTACCCCACCAGCTACTGTATAAATACAACTTTCTAACTATATTTTATATTGTGCAAATGATTCCTGTTTGTACAAAAATAGACCCCTGTGTGCTTTTCTGAATGGCAGGCTGGTATAAGTGCTAACCTGGCTCCACAACAGCAGCTGCACATCCCAGCGCCAGACATTTACTAGCAACACGGGTGAGGCAGGGGTCCACTTTTAAAGCTCTCTACTCTGGAACCATGACTTCTGAATCCCAACTCACTGTTAACACTTCTCATTTCATTTACACAATACTTGCACAGACAGAGAGAAGCCTGTTACGACATACCATAAATCTTTGAATATGATACACCCCGTGTATAATACATACCTCGCAACTTTGGGCTACAATTTGGGGGGAAAATTAACATCTGTGCGTGACGCACATTCAGTTCCGGAATTTTTTGGGGGTGGAAACGCACATTATGCTCAAAAGATTTATGGTAGTTATGCGTGAATGAACCAATCGGGGTCAGTTTTATATGGATTGCAATAGTCCTTGGTACACGATAACTGCTCTCAAGAATGTAACTTTGTCAAGGTCAGACATCTCAACAATACCTTCATATATAAACATTTTCTTTTTTTTTTTTTAATATATATAAAAAGCCCACAGCTGGAATGGAAACGAGGCAGGGAGCTACTGTCCTTCAGTGTTTCAGTAATTGCACAGACCTGATTATTGAAATTGATGAGGCGGCAGGGTTAGACGAGGCACGGTGTCACTCAGACCCCACCTGCGAGCGCTGACTTGCCGGAGGCAGGGTCCGGAGGGCTGACTACGTTGCAATGTGTGCAGGGGAAGGAACAGACACAAACTCTCGAAGAATATTCTTTGCCATTTCCACGTTGTTTTGTGCAATTAGCAATGCCTTCTGGATATCCTGATACGAGTAGCCCTGGCTCAAGAGGCTGTTGATCTCGGCTGAGAGAGTCTGCTGCTGCTGTGACATGTTACAGCTGTCTGACCGACTAGGGCTGGATTTGCGCTCAGAATTGATTCGGCGAGGTAATGGCTTGGGAGGTCTTTCGGGTGCAGATGAATCTGAGAAAATTAAAATAAAATAAAAAGGTTGATGAGGCAGTCTCATCATCTGAAATCCCCCAATTTTTTTTCTTTTCTTCTCCTGAAGGCACCAATTCATGCTGGGTTACAGGCAATGACTGTTCCCCACATCATCGAGGAAGCAATACTGTGCATAGCAGACACACGACACATTCAATATAGGCACTCCATTTAAATTTGAATCCTTGAATTATAAAATTAAGCAAATATTTATTCTCAGGCTTTTCTCTTCTCTTCTGAAGGGGTGACTGCTGCTGGAGTTCAGTTCTATAAACAGCAGCCGTCCTCCATTTACTCGCCCAAGTGGCCATTTTGCACGTGTGAGCCCAGACAGCGAGAGCTGGCAGACCGCTTGACCCAGGGTCCAAACAGACTGATGCTTTCCAGCATAAGTCACTGAATAGCGATCAGAAACAGAAAAACTGGCCTATTTATCCTTTCCCTCGTCCAGGCGGACATCAGCTAACTCAGCACAGACTACAGATCCAATGGGGGACTTTCCTGGTCAGTTCAACACCAGTCAGTTCCTTTACTAGTTAAGACAGCAGCAGATCTTAAGACCTCTTTTTAAAAGAAAAGCACAGTTTAAGAGGACTAGGACCAACTTTTAACATCTTCAATTTTTTTCCATTCCTCTTTGAACACATGGAGTGACCTGGAGGAGTTACTGAGCCCAACTGCAAGACAGAGAGCGCTGGAAGCACCTTGACCAGCACAACAATCAATCTCTTCAGCTGCTACGCGATGTCATCTGAGCCCGAGGAAGGAGCATTCATTTCGTGCCAAACATGAACTCTCCCTTCAACAACCTTCTACAAAGCCCAGTCTGTTCAAACCTTGAACACTGCTCCCTGCATGTTGGGTGGTTCTTTCAGCACTTCTCTCTCTCTCCTGGATATGACACAAGAAAACACTTTAACTGATATGTAGCCTCCAACTTCACTCTCTTCTTGACATAAACTTTTATCTATTTTATCATGACTATGACCCTTGCTCTACTAAACATGTTTCTCTCTTGTTCCTCTTATGCTGCCAATGTGCTATCATTCACGCTCCTCCTCCCTATATTCTCAGTGTGTTGAAATCAAAACATATTGCACCCTTTCCTAATCTAACTCACGCATTCCCAAGACCGTAAAACTTGCCTCCCTCTGTCTTCCTTTAATACTGTACTACAATCTACAGGCTTTTAGAACACAAGCTTGGTGTCATCTAATCACTACTCAGTGATTATTCCATCTTTGAAACCTTAGTGCTCCTGGTCCTTCACTGAGGTTTCTCAGTTTAAAAAAAATAAATGGGACAAAAATAAAACAAACACAGCAGCAGGCTCAGATGTGACATAGTAAAATAGAGGTTGAAGTTGCAACTTAGAGTTGCAGGATACAATACATCACTATTATACTTTGTAATACAACACTGCCCTTGGTATCAAACTCACCAGGACATCGCTGTAGGAGTTCCTCAGGGCAGTGTCCAAAGCCCAACTATCTTCAGCTGCTTCATCAATGACCTTTCCTCCATCATAAAGGTCAGAAATGGGGCTGTTGCCTGATGATTGCACAGTGTTCAGCTCCATTTGCAATTCCGAAGGTAATGAAGCAGTCCATGCCCGCATGCAACAAGACCCGGATAAAACCAGGCTTGGGTTGATAAGCGGCAAGTAACATTTGTGCCACAATGGCCATCTCTAGCAAGAGAGCCTAACCACCTCCCATTGACATTCAACAGCATTATCATCACAGAGTCCCCTACCATCAGCATCTTGGGGGGTCACCACTGACCAGAAATGCAACTGGACCAGCCACATAAATGCTGTGGCTACTAGAGCAGGTCAGAGGCTGGGTATTGTGTGATATTCTAGGCTCAAAGCTCTGGAATTCCCTCCCTAAACCTTTCCGCCTTTCCTCCTTCAAACCTACTCATCTGCCCTAAAATCTCCTTGTGGCTCGGTGTCAAATTGTGTTTGATAACACTCCTGTGAAGCACCTTGGGACGTTTCACTGCATTAAAGATGCTATATAAATACAAGTTGTTGTTGTAAAAGCACAAGGGCAGCAGGTGCATAGGAACACCATCACCTACAAGTTCCCCTCCAAGTCACACAACATCCAGACTTGGACATCAATGTTCCCACAGCGCTCTGAAGATACCATGCAGGCCGCTCAGCAGCTTCTCAATGGAAAAACCGCGTATGCGCGGAAATTTGAATGGGCCGCACGCCCCAAAAAATTAGCAGGAACATTGTTGGACATATATCACCGTTCCTTTATCGTCGCAGGGTCAAAATCTCGCAACTCCCTACCTAAGCAGTGTTGGAGCACTTTCACCACACGGACTGCAGTGGTTCAAGAAGGCCCATCACCATCTTCTCAGAGTAACTAGAGATGGGCAATAAATGCCGGCCTTGCTAGTGACACTCGCATCCAGAAAACAAATTTTAAAAAATCTCACCTCCTGTATGTGCATTGGGACTAGGCAGACTCTGATCAACAGACACACTGGCAAATGCTGAAGTGGCATAAGAGATATCAGAGAGTGTGCGACGAGCTGGAGGAAGTGGCACAGGTGGTTTGGGGAAGTCATATGCACCATCCTCATCTTCACTCTCACCTCGTTCAGGCCCGTCGCTGATGGAAAAGTCACCATTGTCTACAGAAAATGAACAACAGGTTTAACAGCTCAGTGAGTGACAGAACAAAAGAACCTTAAACTTCTTGAAGGGGCAAAAAAGTATACATCACATCTCAGGGGATTGGGTTTCAGTGAAGGCTAACGATTTGTGCGTCGAAGCACCTTACCAGATGTGAACTGCTGTAAATCTACATCCGTGGCCTGAGATGATGATGTAAACAGAGACTCGCACATCTGTCTCAATGGGTCGGGTTCAGTCAAAGTTCTAATTAAAACAAAGGGGAAAAAATCAATAGCAATTACTCAGTTACAAGAATGGGTTCCTCCAGATTATATTTTTCAGTTAATCCATCATCAGGCGCACAGTTGATAAACTCAACACTAACAGATTTCAGTTTGTGATCGAGTATCTGCAGTCTCCTGCAGAAAGCGCCCACACAGCACATTTACTGTTACTACTGGAGAATTCTATCCAGCCGGCACCTGATGTCACCAAACACAGACACATTCCAGCAGGAGGCAGTAGGGGGCAGCAGTGCCTCACATTTGCCTCTGCCACAGATGATTCTGGCTGCGATCAATCTCAAGCAGATTCAAGTAAGGAACCTGCATCCTACCAGTCCAAGTGCCTTCAATAAAAACATATTCAAAACAAAATTTCTCTTACTCGGCATTGTGGCTGCTCTGTCTCTGTACCAAAAGTCTGGAATCCAACGAGGAAGTGACGCAGAGTGGAGTATGTACAGGCAGTGAGGATGGAGTCATGTAATCAATATCCTCGTCACTGCTCTCTGAACGTTCCTCTGGTGTAAATGGCTTTGGCAGAGGTCTGAAAGAACAGAGCAGAGGTTCAAATAGGTTCAAAATGTAATGCTCCACTTGTAGAAAGTGACGCTCGATCTCAATCTCACACAAACATTGCTGCTACACACTGCTGTAACTTACAGCAACGACGATTTAAAGTTAAATATGATACATTAGCATTATTTCACGTAACTAATTCAGAAAAATTGTCCAAGCTTTCTACTCCAGAGATGTTAAACTACAAAATATTGTGACACCAGATGCCTGCTTTAAACAATGATCACCTGTTTAGTTCTCCACAAGGCACAAAAGCAGAACAAGTTCACAGGAAGCTGTCCCCAGGTCAACACATCTGTTTATTCAACTGAACTCTAACTACAGGAAAGTGCAAAGTGATACATTTTGGTAGGAAGAACGAGGAGAGGCGATATAAACTAAAGGCTACAATCCTAAAGGGGGTGCAGGAACAGAGAGATCTAGGGGTATATGTACACAAATCATTGAAGGTGGCAGGGCAGGTTAAGAAAGCAGTTAAAAAAGCTTATGGGGTCCTGGGCTTCATGAATAAAGGTATAGAGTACAAAAGTGTGGAAATTATGATGAACCTGTATAAAACACTGGTGCGGCCTCAACTGGAGTACTGTGTCTAATTCTGGGCACCACACTTTAGAAAGGATGTGAAGGCCTTAGAGAGGGTGCAGAAAAAATTTACGAGAATGATTCCAGGGATGAGGGACTTCAGTTATGTGGATAGACCAGAAAAGCTGGGGTTGTTCTCCTTGGAGCAGAGAAGATTGAGAAGAGATTTGATAGAGGTGTTCAAAGTCATGAGGGGTCTGGACAGAGTAGATAGAGAGAAACTGTTCCCATTTGCAGAAGGGTCGAGAACCAGTGGACACAGATTTAAGGTGATTGGCAGAAGAACCAAAGGCGACACGAGGAAAACCTTTTTTACGCAGTGAATGGTTAGGATCTGGAATGCACTGCCTGAAAGGGTGGTGGAAGCAGATTCAATCATGGCTTTCAAAAGGGAGTTGGATAGGTACCTGAAGGAAAAAGACTTGTAGGGCTACAGGGAAAGGGCGGGGGAGTGGGACTAGCTGAAGTGCTCTTGCAGAGAGCCGGCACGGGCTCGACGGGCCAAATAGCCTTCTTTCATGCAGTAACCATTCTATGATTCTATAACTGTAGAAGATTTAGTACAAGATTTACTACAGTAGTGGCTTAACGCATTACAGAAGAGATCAAATTGATTGACGGTGCCTTTCTATCTATATTAGCTTTTCAGAAATTGCTTTAAGTTATAGTTTTCCCCTCTAACACAGACCATGTCCCAGATAAGAGGCTATCTACCTTCAGGCTTCTGCCAACGTCGCTGTACAATGCTCTACAATGAGATGCACGAAAGCTACTGGGGCACAGCTAGAGTGGTGAACCTGTGGAATTCTCTGCCAAAGGCGGCAGTAGAGGCCAATTCATTAAATATATTCAAGAAGGAGTTGGATATATTTCTTAAGGCTAAAGGGATCAAGGGATATGGGGAGAAGGCAGGAACAGGGTGCTGAATTTGGACGATCAGCCATGATCCCATTGAAATGGCAGAGCAGGCTCGAGAGGCCGAATGGCCTACTCCTGCTCCTATCTTCTATGTTAACCACTGGATTCTCCCGTCCTCTATACGGGATGTGGCTGGCTGTCACTGGGTTCTCCCAGCTGGTAGTTGTGATCAGAAACTCACTATGTGGAGAGTCATGGACATGAATCCAAACCCATGTACTATCATGGCACATTATACCAAAGTACAAACTGGGGTACCATATAGGCACAAAGTTTGCTTTTCCAAGTTAAATAACTGCATGCTTACAGTTGGGTATTAATGCTGTTCATTGAATATTTTTTCAGAAATACAATTCAAAAAATACTACAACTTTATTACATTAAGAAATAGAACACTGGAGATACATTCGTATAGATATATCTGTCGAGCCAGAAGACAAATACAACTGCCATCTGCCACAGGAAGGATGTTACACTGAAAACATTTCTCTCTCCAGATTCTGATGGACTTGCTGTGTATTTCCAGCACATTGTGTTTTTAGTTTAAAACTGCCATTAACATTGTGTCCAAGCAGCTGTGCCTCAGATCCAATTAGAACTGTGTTTAATTCTATGCTGTGATAACCAAAGAACTTAGCATCTCCGCCCCACCTCAAGAATTTAGGGAGTCCCCCTGTACTTAACATGGAGGTCACGATTTACGTGGCTCATGCAAGGCCAGTTATTAGTTTAACAGCACATAGTATAATTTACAAAAATATTACTCCTTGCCCCACTGAATAAGCACTCCATACAGATATACAATAGATAACTTGCTGAATGAACAATTCCATACAGTTACCTGCCAAAAGTAGCCACAAATGCTCTAAAGGGTAGGAGGTACAGAAGTTATAAGCAGTTGGTTGCAACAGAACACATCTCTAGATAACTTCAGTCTGCCGACCTGGCAAGTGCAGGAGTGGGTGTCTAAAGTTACAATCTTTAAGCCTAAGTTGCCGTAGAGGATCTTACCTCGGAACTGATTGTGTATTTGAGGCTCCCTGCATTCCACTTCTATCAAACAGAAAAGGAGCAGCCAAGAGCATAGAAATTGGAAAGTTAGAATTGCAGTGAACAGAAAGCCTTGCCAAGCAGCATAGAATTATTTTTGCAATTTAGATTGTATACGTGCCGACACTCATCTATCTAAAAAAAAAAAACGCCCCCCCCATCTCCACTCTTCTCCCGCTCCATGTGTCATGACCTCCAGCTGTACACTTGCCATTAGGGTAACTTTTTAAATCAAACCCTAAATTTTTTTTAAAAGCTTCAAGGAGGAATTAAATAAAATCAGCCGCAGGTCCCACTCCTGATCACGATCCAGTTACCCATATAGGAAAGAACATGGATGCGGATATCTGGCAAGGACAGGATTGAACTCAACTGTAATGCCCCTCCTTAAACCAATAACCTGCTGACACATCCTACCCATGAGGAATGGCCACATGAGCAAGGCACCAGCATCCACAGAACTGTCCTACAGCACAGGGTAAATGTGCCAATCCCTCGCTCCCAATGCAGAGCTACACTGGAAGGGAGTGCAGGATTGGAGCTGGGCTCAAAAACTGTATCCACAATTCTCTAACCCACGCTCCCCCCCGCCCACCCCTTCAGTTTACTTCAAACTACAGCTCTCTACTAATAGAGAAGGTTTGGTGAATTTCTTCGGGAGTGGAGAGAAGAAAAAATAAGCTGTGTGTTGGAGAGGAAGGAAAGGCAAGTAAACTTAAAAGTTAGGATTTTTCCACCAGCTTGCGGTTATTAATTTAGGTAAAGATTTACAATATCTACCTCTACCAGAGAAAGCACAAATGATGTTAACATCTGGGTTAGTAAAGACATTGCAGGTCATGTGAAGGAAAACTGTGATCACATCGTGCAACAGGTCATCTATATGTCTCATATACAGGTAAAGCTATTCACTTCCCTATACACATTGAATGCAGGTAATGTAAACCATCAGGTGACACCTGACCTCAATGCAATAGCCATAATGCAGAGCTGTATGTACCGTGTAGCGAGAGAGTAGATGGCATTAGCTGATGTGGAGGGTTTCACTTTGGAGTTGTCGTACTCTGAAACATCGCTCATGGCACCACTGAAAGCCTGCAATAATTAGAAGATATTATGTAAGGTTTGGTGTCTTTCACTTCGAATTATATATTTTTTTTTAAATTAGCATAAAGTAAGAGAGTTAGATAAATATTTGGGTGTGTATCCAAGCACATAAATTAAGCTGTGAGGTAGCTTTTCCAGTCCCACTTAAGGTGTAGAATCTACTAAAGCCCTGTCCATAATAAGGGGTCACAACAGCACACCGACATCACTATGACGTTTGCAAGTTCATCCCGTTTCCTTTCTCTCAAATCCCATCTGCATCCTCCATTTCCACGATGATCCCTGTGAGTGAAAGGGTTGAGTATGACTCTGTGGTTTGTGTTTTATGCTGGCAAGCTACTATCAGAGTAACTTAGTCTGGCATTGTAAACCTATGCATATGGGTGTGGTAACTCACGTCTCTGTCCATGTAGATTATGCAATTCTTGTGAATTGAACACCGTTTAAAATCATATAGGAACAGGAGTAGGCCATTTAGCCCCTTGAGCCAGTCACAAGATAATTACAACTGAGGAAGGCCATTCAACACATCTTAGCTCATCCACCCAGAGAGATCCTGAAATAGTCCTACTGCAGCATCAACTTTTTGCCTCTACTGTTATATCTGGGAGTCCATTCCATACATTAATCATCCGTGTGAATCGAACACCGTTTAAAATCATATAGGAACAGGAGTAGGCCATTGTGTGAAGAGTTTCTTGATATCAGTTCAAATTTTACCTTTCATTAGTTTCAGCCTATATTCCCTGTCTGATTCTCTTAATCTAATTTGATATAATTTTCTAGATTACCTGTTCTGTACTGTTTACTATCTACATCCCTATAAGTTCATCTCTCTGACACAATTTTTGACGCTGTAATGCCCAAACTTTCCTTAGAACTGAGACCTCTGGCACAAGGAATGAGCCTTGTGGCTTTTCTCTGTACTGACTCCAGCACTGAAATGTTGCCCTTGTGTTTTGTTGACCAGAACTGGACACAGTGCTCAAGATGCAGTCTGACCAGAGCACTGTACAGTTTGATCACAGCTCCCTCTGACTTGTATTCTATTGTGTTGGTTTTGTTGACTGCTGCTCTATATTGGTTGGACATATTGAACACCAAGTCTACGGTGATTCCTAGGTCTCTTAACACTGAGCTATTTCACCACTATTCATGGAGTATGTGTCACTCATTATTCATTTCTATGTGCAGTATTTTACACATGGCTGCAAAAAACTTCATCTGCCATTGCTCTGCCCACTTACATATTTTGTCCAACTCACTTGTAACTTCTGAGCTGCCTCCTCACGACACCTCTTAATTTGATATTATTTGACTAAATTTGGGTTTCTGAATCCAAGTCATTGATGTAAATTAGAACAGTACTAATTACTGTAAGTGTCTGACAAAATGTTGGTCTAAGTTAAAACCCTGTACCCCACCATTAAACAGAACCCTGAATCAAACATTCTGGGTACACTGGTTCATTGAGATGTTGTCCTGAAGTTAACCCAAGATCTGGGTATGGAAGTATCCAACACTAACGAAACAAAATGTAATGGTGCTGTTGCATTTCTCACCACTGTAATGTCAAGCCCGAGTGAGCTGCTATGCCTAACCGCCTCCGTCCTAGTGTCCATCTGGGATGACAGTGCTAAAGGCAACGAGTGTCTGTTGGATAACTCTCGGCCTGTCCATTTATCCCCAGGATTAAGAGTCTGGAGCGGTGCTTTAGCTGCCTGAGATCGTGAATGCCAGGCTTCTCCAGGTCGGTTTGGCGGTACAAGAGGCGGCTTATCTCTTGGTAGGAGGTCGCTCGGCGTGCTTGGTAAAGGGCGCCTCTGCATTCGGGAATCCGCACTCGCAGATGGGTGTCGCTCAGGTGGGGGAGGTGGAAGGTCTCGATGAGTTGGAGGAACAGGTAAAGGCTTGTCCTGTTTATGCAGGCCACTAGAGGAAGCCTGTGTAGGAGGAGAAAAACAGTACACTCAAAAGACCGATCCTTTGGATATTTAAGCACGTTATCTTTGTTTTGAAGCACGCGAGACTTATGCTTTTAGAGCAGTAGTTAGAGGCTGAGAATTTTCACTAAATAAAGGTCCAGCAATGACTTGACTGAAAAGCACAGTGTTTCATTGACCAGAGGTGAGGGGAAGCAACAGAAGGCTATTGCTAATTTATTCATCTCAGTTTTTCTGTATTTCCTAAGTGTGTGTTGTAAATAATCTAATACAGTATTACAGAAGTATAAAACTACACATTGTTAACAGGACAGGAGTATGTGACTATTCCTCACTTACAGTCTGCAAGATAACCAGATAAAAGTATCTTATTTTGAGTCTATTTAGGGAATAAAAGTTCAGAAAGGCCTTACAGAAATATCAGTCCTTTGAATTACTATCCTCTACAATTTTCTAAACAGACACTTGATTTTGTCAAATAAAAGCCACAGATATTGAGAGAGCAGTTTGCCGCAGTGGGTTAGAATGAGCTACTTTCAGCTCTGGGACCTGGGTTCCAATCCGATGCAACGTGGTGAAATGAATGCTGGAGTCTGCAAGGGTCCTATGTAAAATGGGTTCTAACAGTCAACCCCAGTTCTCAGTGGGCACAGCAAATTTGGAAATAAATGGTTACCCTCACTCTGACAGACCAAATGTGCAATAGCACATTGGTTCAAAAGCTTCTCCCTAAACTGGGCAAAGGTAAATCAAGCTGTTTGCTCTGTTGGATACAGATTTTGGATAACTGAAACGGTCATGTATTAATTCCCAACATGAACGTCCCTGACCTTGATGAGCACAAAAAAGCTAAAAGTAGTTCAGAATTGACCTATTCACAGTAATAGACCAAGAGCTGTCTGTTTGCTGAATCTATCCTGAAAAGACAATCACAATCAGTTTGGTAGACACCCTTGAAATTGAACTGCAACGAGAAGAGTAGTCCAATTACACATTACAACTCCAGATTTTAGCACAATCTACTTACATCCTTGGGTCCTTCTTGAATATTTATTAGATTGTGGTTTCAACCCCATTAGTTCCCTGTTCTGAAGGAACTGTGGAAATGGCACCATGCAATTCCAACATCCATTTTTAAACTGCCCAAGAATATTACCCTCACCATACAAGCCTTTATCATCATGGAACACATGTGGATCAACTTACTACCTATTCTGATATTGATACAGTAGTGTAGTGGTTATATTAGTGGACTAGTAATCCAGAGGACTGGACTAATAATTCAGAGAATGTAAGTTCAAAGCCCACCATGGTAGTTTGAGAATTTGAATTTAGTTTTAAAGAGAAATCTGGAAATAATAAGCCCATATCAGTAAAAGTGACAGAGAAGTTGTCAGATAGTAGTAAATGTCCAACTGGTTCAGTAATGTCCTGTAGGGAAAGAAGCCTGCCGTTCTTGCCCGTTCTGGACTATATGCGACTCCAGTCCTACGCCAACTGTATCAACTCAGTTATATCAATAGCTTCTCAGGGTAACTAGAGATGGGCAATAAATGTCACCTTGCCAGCAACGCCACATCCAGAGAAATATTTTTTTTAAACTGAGTCGCCGCACTGATCTGCATCTTATAGGTTTGGGAGTAGGAAATCACGTTTCATTTCAGTCTGTAACACTACTGGAACAATTATTTTTATTTATTTATCATTGATCAAGGTATCAAGAGTTCCTGTTAATGTTCACAATTCTGCTTTCTGTTACCCTAGTATGTCTATACTTTCCAATTACAACTATCACAATTGAAGAGGAGGAAGGAGAATCTAGGTAACAGAATTTTCTATAATCACACACGGCTACTGTACGTCCCAATGCTGAACACATGCTGGAAACAGCAAGGAGTTTGGCCATCACAACTAAAGAGATGATATTAGCAAGAGTGACAAGATGTGTTAGGTGATGGGAGAGCAAATGGTTCATTTAGGATCTCAGATAGATCTACAAGCCACCCAAGCTATTTCAGCCTCCTGTAAGCTGCTGCATGAGCAGGAGTAGGAGTGGCAACTTTTATACAGCATACGTAAGCAGCCTTCAGTTCCTTCTAATGTTTCCCCCTGCTCCCCACACACATCACTGACTCAAGTAGTCAAGCTCACACATTTGCCAGCCTGTAATTTAATGCAGACATGATAGTTTTTATACTTTACATTGCCACAAATCAAAAAGGCCAACAGACCTTGGCATCTCCAGCCTATAGTTTTGACACACACATCCTTACCACAACTTCCCCAAGCCAGGTTGATATAAATCCTGCCACTTGACACCATTACTTCACTTAAACAGGAACAATGATTGTAATTATCTTGCAGCTTCACAATCACAATACGCAGAAATTCCGGTGTAGCTTTATCAACTTCCTTCACATCACAAACTGCCAGTACTCACAGCATGCACTCCTCTCAGTAACACACTCCAACTACTCCATGCTCTTCAGTGGGGCAATGAAAATCTCGTTTTGTTCAATTCTTCAAAGACAGCTTCTTCATATTTCTAAGTCCAACAGTTACCACCTCTTACCTTTGATGGGTCCACCCTTAGTCTTTTTGCTACTGACTTTCTTGACCTCACTATCGCGTGACTTTAAATGGAACTCGCACAATCCCTTCATTGTCGAAGCTGTCTCCAAGAAGCCCAGTTTCCTTCATCACGCCAAACACTTTTTTTCCCCCTTCCAACAACTCAACCATTCGAGACTAGAATATTGTTATGTCTCAGAAGACTCTCCTAATGTCTCTCTGACACTGCTGGACAGGACACAAGAAAAAGCTCACCATCTTATAGATAATCCCTCCAGAACAGCTTTCCTTGCTTTCCTAAATTGTAATCGATACTATTATGGTCAGTGTTCCTCTGCAGTTTCCTCTTTTGTTCCTAAGCACCGGATAGATTATTCCACAAATTCTTCCTCCTCCTTACATCCCCAGGGTGTTGAAATCATGTCTCATTTCACAGTCTCCTAACTTAATTCATTCTTTCCCTGGACAGTCTTTATACCTCGAACTCCTCACCTCCCACTGTCTTTCCCTTCTCCTAAAGTATACAAGCCTTTGAATACTTGAAATCTGAGGTACTCAATCACTTGCTAATTTAATAAAGAAATGGTAGACTTGTTAAATGAGCACTTTGTATCTGTTTTCACAAGAGGAAGAGGACGAGGACAAAATACCAGCGGTACAAGGGAACCTAAAAATAAGTCAAGGGCGGGGGGGAAACAGTGGATTTAATATAGGTAAACAAAAAATGGTATTGGAGGAGATAATGGGACTTAAGGCAGAAAAATCTCCAGGACCTGATGATTTCCATCCAGATGCATTTGTTATCATTTTCCAAAGCTCTCTAGATTCAGTAATTGTGCCCTTGGATTGGAAAATTGCAAATGTTTATTTAAGACAGGAAGGAGGGAGAAACTAGGAAACTACAGACCTGCCGGTGTAATGTTAGTTGTGATCATCAAGGACAGAGTGATCGAGCATTTAAACAAATCTGAGCTGATCAAAGAGAGTCAGCGTGGATTGTGAAGGATAGGTCATATCTGACTAATCTAGCTGAATTTTCTGAGGTCTTTAATAAGGTGAAGAGAGGAATGTCTATGGATATTGTCTATATGGATTTCCAGAAGGAATTTGACACGGTTCCACAAAAGAGATTAGTAAAAATTAGAGTGCATGGATTTGGAGCTATTGGGATATGGGTTGATAATTGGTTGAGAGGTAGGAGACAGAGAGTAGGGATAAAGGGAATGTACACTGTTGGCAGAATGTGATAAGTGGTGTTCCCCAGGGTTCTATATTGGAGCCTCAGTTTTTCACCATATATATCAATGACTTGAATGAATGGAGAGTTGTATAACTAAGTTTGCAGATAAGACTAAGTTAGGAGGAACAGCATGTTGTGTAGATGGAAGCAAGTTACAAAGGGACATAGGCTGATTAAGTGAATGGGCAAAACTGTGGCAGAGAGAGAGAGAAAGCAATGTGGGGAAGCGTGAGGTTACATAGAATTATCAGGACAGAAGCAGGCCATTCAGCTCAACTGGTTCATGCCGGTGTTTATGTTCCAAACGTATCTCCTCTCACCCCTCTTCATCAATCAGGCATAACCTTCTATTGCTTTCTCCCTCATATGTTTATCTAGCTTCCCCTTAAATGCATCTATGTTATCTGCCGCAACTACTCCTTTTGGTGGCGAGTTCCGCATTCTCACCACACTCTGGGTAAAGAAGTTGCTCCTGAACTCCCTATTGGTGATTATCTTCTATTTATAGGCATGATGAAGGATAGAAATTCTTTGCTTGCGAGGGAGTATTAGCTCCGGGATCGATGCTCCCTCCAGGAAGAGGGTTTGATGGGAATGGAGCCGAGAACTATTGCTCCCCACCTTTAGCCAATGTATTCCATGGAACGCCGGATACACGGCAGCAGTTGAAATTATATTGGAATATTTCTACTAAATCTATACATTGTGGGCTGGATATCTACCTATCTTTATCTGGTAATGGCTTGCATCCACTTACAGCCTACCACTAGCAGCCAGGTCAAGATCAAGAACTCATCACACCAGGAACTACAGATGTAAATCCCAGCTCGACCACCACACTGCGACAATAAGCCAACTCACTGTGCCCCAGTGGTGTTCTCTATAAATGCACATGATATTATCATCCCAATAAAACAGTCCCTTACCTTGGGTGAAACACAAGGGCTAGGTGCACTGGACACAGTGGGTGATCGATGCTGCAGCAGGTCTAATCGAGGAGGAACTGGTGGAAGCGCAGAATTGGGAGCTGGGGCGACTGGAGATGGTGGCCGCTCAATCTGTTTAGGAAACAAATTGTAAACTAATATAGTGAGCAATGCTCACAAGGAACATTGTGCAAGGTCTCTAGCGCAGAATGTTTTTACACAATATCAGCAGTCTTGTTGCACACTTCTGCAATACAGTACACCCGTTACTGTTTCTCTGGAAAAAAAAAAATCAAGGAATTGGTAGAAGGACATGGGGAAATTAGCCAAGCCTCTTGCTCCTTACTGCTATCTGCTCCTATAAAAAAGAGCACATCAGTGGTCATGGGGAGAGGACAGCACCAGGCTTAACTGTGATTACCCCCACAGGCAGATGGCCTGCTGACTCTCGCCATCTAGGCTCACACATGAAGAACTGTCTTTTGGAGACCAGCTGGCACCCAGTCAGTGCCTTCAGGAGAGAGAACAACATTGGGAAAAATGGGTAAAAATACAAAGGGACACAGGTAGTCAAATATAGGGACAAAGAAAGGACAGAAAACCAAACACATCTATATCAGTAAAGAAAATCAAAGTGGAACAACATTAGAACTTCCAGTAGGAGGGACAAGTGAAAAATTTAAACTTTGAATATTTGAAGGACCACAACAGAATCAATTACACAGTGTAAACAGCTGGACTAAAATAAAGAAATATAAACAACAACCGGACACCAATGGTACAGCAGTGCAGAGTGCTGGTGCTATTGATGTTGGGACACAATGGCCACTGTGCTGAGAGAGGAAAGCTGCAAAATGGTACCCAGGTACTGTGGAGGACAGGAGAGAATCAACAAGTTCTCTCTGCCCCAAGCCGTTAATGAACGTTGACTGTACCTTTTACAGAGTGGCACTGATAGAGGCCTAGGAGCAGGCTTCCTGTCGCCGTGGGAATAGTGCATGGAGACCAGAAAAATGGGAAGAGGGAGAAAGACACAAAATGATTTAATTAACTCTAACAACACTATATAATTAGCAGGAGCAAGACAAGCCCTAACTAGTCAGAACTCGGTCATGTCAATTACCCATCTTTAACACTTGGTCATAAAATGGTGACATTGCATTAAAACACTAAGTAAAGGAGGCGTTAGATATACGGAACTGACTGACATACTGATTTAGTAAACAGCTGCAAGGTAATGCTGACAATGCATGGAAATTCTACAGTCCGCGCTACAGAGTAACTGGGTTCACAACAACATTATTATAGGGGAACTCCACAACGATACTCTCACTGAGTTAGCGCAAAAGCTTCTCTGTTATTTAGCTCTTTGGTTACAGCACTTCGTGCTCTCTCATTTCTTCTTATGGTTGCCATGACATTTTTCATCTATAAATTACAGATAAAGAAAGCAATAAAAGAGCACCTAGTTCTCTCACAAAGCCAGCACTCTTCCCTATTCCTTGCCAGTTGAGGACACTACCATTACTTAAAAGAGAATGAGCCCTGGGTGAAGTACGGCAGAATTTAACAGGTACATTTTCTGGCTGAGGGTAGCAGTGAAAGAGTTGCCCTCAACAACCACAGACTGGGGAGGGGGGTGGGGGGAAATGAAGTAACATCAAGTGACGCTCTCCATTCTAAGAACTTTCCAAAGGTGAATGCCAAGTGAGAACAGCGTCACGCTCAGCTGGGTCAGCCCAACTGTCAAACAGCCCATCAACACACTCCATGCTGCTCACATATGGTGAACAGTAACAGCAAGAAGAGGAGGTACTGAAGGGGTGGAGGTGTACCCCAGCACGAGTCGTCAGGGCAGGTGTGTCAAGAGAAAACTGGAGGAAAGACTGAAGGGCCAAACCATAAGGGAAAAATGCATCAGTGTGAAGCTGCCTAAACAGTTTCCTATACTTCCAATTTCAAAAGGAGCAAAACTCTGGCTCAAATCCTGCAGGACAACCAATTATCTCCATAAGCAGCACGAATTTCTACCAGAAATAAATTCACTGTACAAATTAAGATGGGGATACTCTAGGAGTGCATTTATACTTTACAAAGCAAACAGAGTAAATCACTCCCATGTTCCCTGTGGGTCTGGAGAGCTGATTTACACTGGCTCTTCCAAACCTGATATACTGCAAAGCCATCTGCCATTCTAATGTTGCGGATGGACCCTACCATTCCGCACATTGAACCCGAACTGCACGACATGGAACATCTTGGGATCTGCATTTTTGATGACCCCTCACAAATTGCTGGGCATTTTAATTCCACTGCTCCAATGCAAACCAGTCATGAGATTGCTCGAGTGGATTCCTGCTTACGCACCAGCTTCAGCATTGCAGTGCAGTGGAAACTACTTTTTCTACAATTCTAAGTTGGGCTGCACCCAAAAATATCTTGAAATCTAGTTCAGTCATCTTTCTGGTGTACAGGTTGTGCCCTATTTTTTCTTTACCATTTACTGAAAATGCTGGAATTCACACTGGTATACAAATCCATATCCTGCATTTAGTGCAACCTAAAATGTAGATTTTACAGTGAACCAAATTTGGAAAAATCCCAAATATTTTGTAAATATTAAACTGACTTAGTAGAGGTGTTTTAAAAATTAATGAATCATACATTTATTTTTATGCACACAATCTGCACTAGTTCAGGAGGAAGTGGTGGGTGGTTCTTACACAATACCGCACATGGTTAAGTCAGTCACACTGTCAGCAACCCATAAATAGTTTGAATAATCACATGTGGAATGTGAAGTGTGTTAGTGATTGATCCTGGCTTTTATATTTATGGTACTGGAGTACTTTAGGGGCTTGACTAAGCAAGGTGTGAATAACCAGGACTATATTCAGCTTTTGTGAATATTACTGTTTGGAAAATTATCCATCAATAATTAGCAAATATAATGTTTGTCAACAGTGAGACCTGGGTAGAATCTAAACTCAACACCTGATTATGCACTGGAAGCATTAGTAGAGTTGCTTGCTGAGCAACCAAATAAAAAGCCCTAGTTCCATGCAACATATCTAAGCTTTGTTACAGGGGAGAACCTGAATTAAGGGAATGGGAGAAAACTACTTTAAAGGCTCGTCCACAAAACACTGGTGGGTGAATTAGTATTTGAGCAGATGCGTTAATAAGGAAGCCTTGCATTTAAATCGTGTCTTACTATATCCCTCAGAGTCGCTAAAATGAATTGTGAAATACAGTGACTTACACAGGGAAAAATGGCAGCCAAACTGCACACAGCAACATCCCACAGACAGAAATAAATGAATAACCATATAGGTCTATTTTTGGTACTGGTTGAGAAAGGAAAGTTGGAGAGGAGAACGCTCACTGCTCTGCTTCAAATATAGACTGGAATTCAGCCTAGATGCTGTAGTCAAGTTTGAACCACAAATCTACTGACTCAGAGGCTACCAACTGAGGCAAGCTGGCATTGTAATATCTTACCTCAGTATAATAAGGGGTCACGTTGTGAAAATGTATTTTCTTCAGAAGGGTATTCATCTGTACTTGTAATTGCTTGGCTTTGAAAAGCTGCTTGATTCTGTTAACTGCACAGTTGCTGTGTTTTTTTTTATAAAAGGAACTGAAGACCTTTCACTTTAATAACTTGCAACAGCTTAAAACAGTTTCCACTCAGGTAGGATTAGGGGAGCAAAAGGGCTCTTTATGCGCTCAGGAGTTATTTAATACTCCTCACATTCCAAAGGTGATCCTTCAGCAACATTGCTCAGCTCCTACACCTCATTGTTTTGCTTTCTTGCTTCCAGGAAGCAGATATTCAAATATTTGATAAAGGTTTCAAAGGTCGAAAACCATTCAACTTAGCTCTATTTTAAAAAACCTCAAGTGAAAGGTGTGCAAGTTGCTTTAAATAAAAATGTTGGCATAAATTGAGTCCAGTGCATGATTAAATTATTTTAACAGTGTTGATTAGCAATTACATTCTCATTTCCCCGGTTTTCCTGACTGAAGTTTGCTAATTGGCTTTAATTGGATTGGTTATCAAAAAGGAGCTTGCTACTCTGGAGAGGTTATGATACATCCACAGCGCTGCCTGCAGTCAGCCGTTACTCTTCCTCCTCACCAGAAGGCAGCGGTGAGCCGCTACACAAATAAGCAAACTCCAAGTCAGACTATGAGGAAACTAAAGAAAAATTCTAGTTTCAGAATCACAGGAGGGCTCATGTCCAATTTCGACTTCAAATCTAGAATTTGGAGTATTTTGAGGGAAGAAAATCTAGATACTGAAAGAAAGTCAAAGTGGTGTATCTGTAATTTATACACATGAAATGTTGAAATTTAAATTTTTCTTTTGAAAAATAATTCCCAATTTTCTCTCTTGGAAGACACCAACCCTTGTAGGGTTACAGCAGCCCTCCAGTACTCATGCAAGTGACAATCTTCATGTGAGCTGAGACGGTGTGCATCAGTAGGCTTTTCAAGCATGACTATTGGACCATTCCAATCCTGTTGTCACCCAATCTACATGCTATTTCCAGCAGGGGTCACTGGATAGCAATCAGGAGCAGGAACACTGGCTGATTTATCTCCTCCCTAACCCAAGGGGTGCCGAGGTCAATTGTAGCACCCCAACTACCACCCTGACCAGTAAACATAGAGCATCAAACCTGGAAACGTTGAATCTGTGTGGCTAAGTATTACAGAGAAGCATCTTTATCCACCAAACCATTAGGGGATATTTCATATTTTGATTTTTCATGGAGGTGTCACACATTATAATCTAATTACTGGAACTATTTTTGCTTTAAAAACTTGTTTGAAGACAAAATGTTCAAAGTATAAACCCACACCACACAATGGCAGCCAACTTAGCACATATATTGCCTGCAGCTGCACTGGAACTAACTTAAAAGGAATACAATGCATTACTAAATACTTCTTTTTACCTCTTGGTGATACAGAATACATGATAAAAACGTATTGGATACAACTTGTATCCCAATCATGCAGCATAAATCATATCTTATGAATGTTCATAATATGTCATCTTTTATAGGGTAGCCACTTTCCACTGAAAGACGTACATAACCCAGAGACTTACAACATCAAAACCTCACTATGATACCAGGACGACTACAAAATACAATATATCATTTATTTCAGATTTCCAACATTTGCAGTTTTTTGTTCTTTTTATGTCTACATTTGGAAGACTATACTATTGTACATCAGGATTCACTCCTCCCTATTGAGGGGGAAGGGTATGACATTCTATTTTTGTTACATGCCTTTCCTGGCTACACGCAGCATCATTACCAAGATGGAATGTCCCACTGCTCAGTTAAAAAAAGAGGTTGCATTTATATAGCAGCTTTCATGACCTCAGGACAAGCGCTTTACAGCCAATGAAGTACTTTTGAAGTGTAGTCGCTGTTGTAATGCAAGAAACGCAGCAGCCAATTTGAGCACAGCAAGCTCCCACAAACAGCAATGAGATAATGACCAGATCATCGGTTTGTGATGCTAAATGCTGAGGAATAAATATTGGCCATGACGCCAGAGAGACTCTCCTGCTCGGTGGGGTCTTGTGAAGATAGTTTAGCTTCTACAGCAAACTAATAGGATGAATCCCTAAACAAGAAAAAAAATCCCTCGTATCGAGAAGCAGACTTCCGCAATCATTTGAGGAAACCGATTTGCACAACAATGTGTAGAAACCACAGTATCATTTTAACTATGACTGAGATTTGCTAGCTGCATAATTACATTCAGCAACTTCCCTCTCAATATCACAAAATTTCACAAGGTGCAAGGAGGGCATTTAGAATTTTTAAAAGCACACAGTGTAAAGCAAAGAAAATCACAAACTAACTTAGATAAATACTTAATAAAATTGCCCCTTTTGTCACCCTTCCAGAGTACAAAGCAGCAAAAATGGTGTCATCCCAATTATCAAAGTCCGGACTAATGTAGCACACATGGAGCCAAATTAAACTATATATATATCAGTGCCACAACAGGGAACAAGTATAACAACTAGTCTATGTAGCCATACAGTCTCAAAAGCCAGTTTCTGCATTCTAATGAGATGGTCTGGTAGCAGTTTACAACAAGTCCTGTGTACTTATTAAGTCAATAAGATAATAATGTTTTGTTATCTCAGATTACCACAGGTCACTGTTGCTGAGCAAAAAATATAACTGTGCCTGGGTATGTGTGTTGCTGCTAAACCCTGCAAGAGTTCCTTCCCTGATCCAGATTTCTGGATTAACAGCAGCCAAATAGGACATTGAAGATGACTGATGCAGCACCAGTGTGTAATAAAATTACAAGTCCCAACTTCAGAAAGAGCATGATCCAGACAGTAGTGCACAAGTACTGGTTTTCCAACAGAATTACTGATTTTTTGGGGGTGGGGGAAAAAGAGGAAGAGATACCCTTAACTTTTCTTTCTTTCGTGCTTTTCATCATCCTTCACTTGTTTGAAGCACAATTGTCCAATCCATATAGCTTACAATTTGTGTCACTGGGCAGCACTGCAGCAAACTTTGACACCGAAATACGTTATGAGATTTTCCTATTCAATGTTCCTGGCACAATTCAGGAGCACACATCGGGAAACAGTGTATCCCAGGCCAGCATTTATCAGCTATCAATTTTGCTAACTCCACTACTCATGTAAAGCAGAAGATCTCTCATTATATTGTGGCAGTATCAGGTTCCCGCTGCTGTATGTTGTAGTTAGGTTTCTGCATACTGCCAGTTGGCACTACAAAATTACATTTCAATCTAGAAGCTCATTATAGCATCTCTATCTAATGGAAAATCAGTGCCAGTGTCTGGACCTTGCTCTTTCTGAAGTTGGGACTAGTAATTTAAGTGCACACTGGTCCTGGGTCAATAATCTTCAATCTGCCGTTAGCCCAACATTCCAAATTATAATCAAGTGTCAAAAACCAAATCCTCGATCTTTCAAAGAAAGGGTTTCTGCTGGTCTGGACTAAAAACATGCCCAAGATCCTGGACAAGAAGGATTTTCTCCTTCCAATATTAAAGTGCGAAGGGTACAACAAACAAGTAAGATTTCCAAACATTCCTACAATCATTATTCTTTGAAATTTGATTCCAATAATTTTATTTGATAAAATATTTTATTGATATAAGCTAGAAGCTGGTCTAGTAGTTCCCACCATTACAGACACTGCTACACAAACAATGGCAGCTCAGCAGTGAACCCTGGCCAGTTTCACTGACAGGATTTAAAAAAATGCACACTCAAAAGCCTGTAGTTACCTTAGCACTTGACAGCTTGTTCATCATAAACAATTCATCAGTACGGTCATCATCTTCATCCTCATAATTTGGAGATAACATCGTCTCCATTCCTAACCGGGCTTGACCTGGTCCATCTTTGGGGTCGAAGGGGTCTACGACAATTGGTTCAGTGCCTTTTATCTCACAGCGACAAAATGGGCAGCCTTGACCTTCAGATTCCTAAACAGAGCATATGGAATTTAGTCAGCTGTATCTCCTACAACCAAGTCCCTTTGCAAAGGCCCTGAGTGCAAAGGCACTGCAAAGGCAGTGCAGTGGAACTCGAGCATACTTCCACAACAGTGTTGTCAACAGGCCATATACAAAAACACCATAGGGCAAAACACAACCAAACCGATTTTAATGTTGTGCAATGCTCTTAATTCATGATATTGCTTCCATGAGTGACAGACTTGTAACCACTAGTACTTCACTAGTGTATGTTCTCTCCAGATACAACCCAAGTTTGTAAGGACATCTCTAATTTATGCATAATTTTACACACATGAAATCCTAGTGACAACACCAAATGGAATTATACAACTCTGGTTCTGGTAACAGTTCTTCTCCACATGCCACGTTCTTGATCTCAACCATTTTGTGTTGGAAAACATGCTATAATTAACTGTACAGAACTACATATAGTATCACATTGTTTTTTAAACATTCGATGAATAGAAAATATTTGTTTTCTTTTGGAGGTTTATTTCTGCAGTCCTTGATGTATTTGAAGTTACGACTCTGGTCAGTTTATTGGACTGAACCATTCTGAATGTCATTCATTATCCACAGGTCAAGAATTAAAGAAAACCGCATGACAACAAAAGAATGAAATATCCTTACTTAATGGTTCAGTAATTACTAACTCTACTGATAGTTTAGCAGATTCTTTGTAGTGTAATTTTCATCAATTATTTTTTAACTGACTAGTTTCTTGTGTAATACCCACTGGAAATGTTATGTACGCTAAGTATGGTCATCAATCTTTAACTTAGACACTGTATTATCATTGTTATAAATCCTGGGGTAAAGTTGCCCATGTGAAGGTACAGCAAGAACTTTTAAGGACACTGTGGTAAACCACTGTTTGTATTCCACTGTGTACATGCCTCGGCTGACTCCTCCCACAAGTCCTAGTATAAAGGTGACTGCTCCCCAGCCCTTTGTATTTCTGGACCGGTCGACCACTCGAGGCAGACCTTCATTCTTTTGTTAATAAAAGCCTTTAGTTACTCTCTTAACTCTCAGTCTTTTATGAGTAATTGATAGCGCATCAGACACAATGGCCTAGAAATTCATTGTAGCCACTTTTGGGGCGGTACAGTCGGGCGGCCGCTAAAGTTTGCGCCCGCCGCCAAATCGAGGCCACTTCTCCGATATTCATTAGCTTCGCCCTAAGAGTTTGCTCGAGCGCTAAAACTGGCGCTGGACGCCTCTCTTTAGGCGCTAAGCCGGAGGTGCTGAGCGAGAGCGCCGAGGCCGGGCGCAGCGCAGGTGCGGCCATCTCGTGATTGACAGCAGACACCCTGGCGCCGGCCAGCTCTTAAGGGGGAAGGGTCGACTTGGTCTGCTGCCACGCCCTGGATAGTGGAGCCCTCCAGCTAGGCCTGAACACTGCTGCTGGACCCAAATAGCGCCTGAAGCCATGCAGAAGGCCCGTGAACGAGCGCAGCGCTTCTCAGAGCGTGATCTGAGTGTGCTGGTTGATGGTGTGGAGAAGAGGCGCCATATTTTGTACCCGGACAATGGCAGGAAGGCGCCGGTCCGCGCCTACCGGAGAGCCTGAAGGCATGTCGCCAGCAAGGTGTCAGCCAACAGCGAGGTCCCCAGGACCGGTGTCCAATGCCGCAAAAAGTTTAATGACCTCACGCGGATTGTCTGGGTGAGTACCCTTTCCAGTGACGACCTCATCCTTGCATGTGCACCTCACATTATGGGCAAAGGGACCTGAAAGCCCTAATGGCCAGCCCTCATCCAGCAGCTATGGGACAGGCATGAACATCAATTGCACATTCTGCACTTAACACACTGGCCAGGCTATTCCACCATGGGAGGCAGTGCACACAAGATCAGGGCGACACACTGGCCAGGCTATTCCACAATGGGAGGCAGTGCACACAAGATCAGGGCTACACACTGTACTTAGAGGCCGTCCTTTCTCTTGCAGGCCAAGCTGGCCAATAATAGGAAGAGCCGGACTGCGACCGGGGGAGGCCGACCCCAGATCCAGCCGCTCACCGAGCTGCAACATCGCGTGGAGCGCATCATGGGTGGCCGGGTGATTGGCCCCGTTGCATGTGGAGATGCCGACCCTGTTCTGGGCACCAATGGTAAGGACATCAACGTTTGGACCTCTCTCGTCCCACTTGCGCATCAGATCTACATCCTTTGCCACTGTCCGACCAATGCGCTGAATGCCACCACTCATGCATCCCTCGCTGACGCCCTCTCCTCACTCTAAAGCTACTCTTGTGCCTTCCTGCTTTCAGATGGTGAGGAGGAGGTCCCTGAAGTTGCCAGTGACAGCCCCTCAGAAGAGGAGGAGGAGGAGGAGGAGCAAGAGGAAGGCGGCCCATCAGAAGAACCCTCAGCCGTGGCAACCCATGCGAATGTAGGGGGACACGTCTTCCCTGGAGGGGAGCGTGGCGGAAGTGTCGGAGGGGAGGGGAGCTCATGGGACCTGCGGCCTGCAGAAACGCGGGAGGGGGGTGCCAGCCCGGCGGCCTTCTCCCCAGAGGGGGGAAGGGTCAGAGGGGAGTCCAATTGCTGGGCCCAGCGGCGTCCAGCAACGCAGGAAGGGTCGGCCAGCTCGGCGGCCTTCTCCCCAGAGGGAGAGTCCGGCCTCCAGTCCGGAGATGGTCTTCGCCGAGGAGATGGAACGCCTCGAGGACTTGTCCGCGGACTCGGAGCGCCGGCACACGGAGCTCATGGGGGTAGTGGCACGGTTGCCTGAGGCCATCGAGTCCCTCTCTCGGAGTGTCACCGACGTCGGGGCCTCACAGGCCATCAGTTTGGCGGAATTCGGGGCAGAGCAGGCAGCGAGTCGGGCGGCATTCGGGGCAGCTCAGGCAGCGAGTGGGCAGCTGATCAGTGGTGCCGTGCAGTCACTGGGTGCTCTGATGAGGTCACTGAACAGGTCAACACGGGCACTCACTGCTGCCACACTCGCTGTGTTAGCCAGGCATCGCCAGGGCACCCGGCGCGCTGCAGCAGCACAGCGGTCGGTCTGTTCCTCGGCAGATTGGTGCGCATGCTGCAGTGCTGGCCCGGGCGAGTGCCAGTGTCTCAGGCGACCAGCGAGCACCTGCCATCCGCCAGCTTGCCCCCATTCCTCCAGCCGCCACTGCCACTCCCCCAGTGGAGCTGCCAGGAGCTGCTGCAGCGACTGATGCTGGCCAGCCACAGCTGCAGCATTCAACAGCCGCCCGCTCGACGGCCAGACCTCGACTAGGCCGACCCCCAAGGGCATCTGCCGTCACGACATGTGCCCCTCTGGAGCCTGCCCCAGCCTTGCAGCAGCCAATGGCCTTACTTTGAGGAGGAGCAGCAGGGCGGGCAGGGGCCACACAAAGATGGCCAAGGCATCGCCCTAGCGGGCCAAAAAGTCGAATGTGTGGCCAGTTGTGTTTGTTTTTTGAGGCCGAGAATTGGATGTTTGTTTTTTACGAAGGCCGAGGATGATGGCCATTTTAGTTGCACTGTTTTGTTAATCCTCTCCAGGTTGTGGGAGCGAGTAATGTGTTTGAGTGTTTTTTGGGGGTTTCGCCTGTTTTTGGTTTTCATGTGGGAAGGGCCCTGAGTTTGTACAATAAAGCATTTTATTTATTAACATTGTCCATGTTTGATCTTTGAAGTGTTTGTTGCCTTAACCAGCTGAGGGCTTGCGGAGCGGCTGCAATCATGTTCTTTCATTGGCACAAGCCATTCCCTGACAGGGGGCCTAGAAGTGACGTTCAATAAGCCGCCGACGGGCGGCCCTTGGACCTTCTGCCTCCCTCCTGGGCTGGTACTCCTCGTCCTCCTCATGCTCCTCCTCCTGAGGTGGGGGTCCAACGTGAGGTGGCAGTGCCCGAGTCCTGCGGATAGCCAGGTTGTGCAGCATGCAGCAAACGACGACGAATTGGGAGACTCGCTCCTGCGAATACTGGAGGGCTCCCCCGGAGCGATCGAGACAGCGGAACCGTTGCTTGAGGACGCCGACTGTTTGTTCTATGATGTTCCTAGTCGCTTGATGGCTCTCGTTGTATGCCTCTTCAGCAGGGGTCGTGGGCGCGCGGAGCGGGGTCATGAGCCAGGTACACAAAGGATAGCCTTTGTCCCCGATAAGCCATCCTCTTGGGGAGGCTGTGCCTGGAACATGTCAGCCACAGTTGTCTGTCGCAGGATAAAGGCATCGTGGCTGCTGCCTGGAAAGCGGGCATTGACAGCTAGGATGCGCTGACTGTGGTCACACACCAGCTGTATGTTGAGGGAATGGTAGCCCTTCCGGTTGCGGTAATCCTCGGCATGCTCCAGAGGTGCCCGCAAAGCCACATGCGTGCAGTCAATGGCGCCCTGCACCATGGGGAAGCCCGCTATTCTTGCAAATCCCACTGCACGCTGCTGCTGCTTGTCCAGGGTCATGGGGAAGGAGATGAATTGATGTCTCCTTCTGAAAAGGGCTTCGGTCACCTGGCGGATGCAGCAATGCACGGCAAACTGGGAGATGTTAGCGATGTCCCCAGCAGCGGATTGGAAGGAGCCGGTGGCATATAAGTTGAGAGCCACCATCACCTTCACTGCCACCGACAGAGACGTCCTGCGCATCAGCTGTGGCTGCAGATCTCTCTGAAGCAGCTGGCAGATGTCTGCAACCACCTCCCTTCTGAATCGCAGCCTCCTTACACACATCGCGGCAGACATGGTCAGATAGGAGGACTGCTGGCGGTATACCCTGGGTGGGTAAGGCCTCAGTTGGCGACGCCTGTTGCCCCCTCTGCGTCTAGCCAGGGCTGCCACTCTCTCACGGCGTCTGTAAGCCCTTCTGGCATAAGGCTGAAAGTCAGCGTTGGCACCCAATGCAGCCCCCATTATATGCTGGCAAACACTGAGCTCTCAATGAAGGCAAAGATAATTGCTAAGCTCTGGCCTGAGCCAAAAATACCTGTCCTAGTGTTGGTCCAAACCAGTAAGCTCTCCTCCTTGGTCTCTCTCCAAAAAACCGTTGCACAAGAGTGAATGCTGCAAAATGGCTGGCCTTTATAGTGCAGGGTAAGTGCCCTTTAATTAGCGCTCCCCGCGGCCCGCCTCGGCTGTGTACCGTTCCACTTCACAGTCGTTAGGGCCGCCCGGCGCACAATGGCCCGGCGCGAGTGAAGTTCCGGTTCGGGCGCACAAAGGGCGTTGCACTAGTAAATGACGTCATGATCTGCGCGCGCAGCAGGGCGCGCGCTAAGACTTTGCGCCGGCGCTAAATGTGTACTGAAGGTGGGGCGAGGCGCAGATCGCGCTGCGCCCGGGCGCTAAGCGCCTAGCGCTCAAGAGCTACTCCTCCTAAGGCGCTAACGGCTGGCGCACCCAACTAAATTTCTAGGCCAATGTGACCAAGAGCAGACTTTCCATAATTCTGCACCAGTATCAACTGTTGCAGACAGTGAGGCTGTGCAGTCTCCAGGCAGAAACCCCAGGAGGAAGGGGTGGAGTCGGGTTTTTCGAGCGGGAAACGCGAGCGACTGGAAGAAGAGGGCAGGAGCTCTGAAAAGAGGGCTCAGGAGGCAAATGGCTGCCGCATCCCGTCCCGGGCTTCCAAACTCGGCCGCCGCCCTTCGTATTAGTAGCTCTGCATCCAGAACTCAAAGTGGGATTCAGTGATCGTGAAGAGAATTCAACGAAGGGGTTCGGAGTCGTAAGTCTTACAGACATTATACATACCATGAGCTCCAACTTAAGCGCGCCAACGAAAGAGTGCACTCGAATTTGGACACAGGGACAGATTCTCCTTTGAATCCATATAAATGGAGAATGTATGTTTATTATGTCTAGATTCATTCTAATGTATGCAAATGTCTAATTTAGGTCATTGACCCGTAATCTTCTTATACTGTCTGACGTTAAAACTATAAAGTAAGATAATTAGAATTAAGCCATTGTAGTAGTGATCTCCTTACTGGACTATAGAATACTGTCTACAACAGAGACCACATCTCACATATATCTAGAGAACCGTGAAGGGGTTACATTTGCATTACCTCACTATACTGACAGGAAGAAATGCAGTTAAGTACTGTAGAAGAATGTATCTTTTTAATTGAAACACTACTGTACTTTCATAATTCTTTATGAAGTGATTTCCTGATTATTTATAAATTGTGATTCAGATAAATAATCAGAAAATCACTTCCTAAAGAATTAGGAAAGTAGTGTTTCAATTAAAACGATACATTCTTCTCCAGTACTTAAATGCATTTTTTCCTGTCAATATAGTGAGGTAATGTAAGAAATTAGTCAGTTAAAAAATAATTGATGATAATTGATAAAAACTACACTGAAAAGAATCTGCTAAACTATCAGTAGTTAGTAATTACTGAAACACTAAGTGAGGATATTTCATTCTTAATTTATAATGATATCAAGTAAGCAGAGACAGACTATGACAGGTTTACAGTACCCATTCTATCCATATTCAGCATTATTGTGACCTGCTTACACACAGCAGGAAGTGAAAGTGACAACAAAACATCTTCAATGAGAAATTGCATAAACACATGTATAAATTACTGATGAAAATGACCTTTCCAGTTCATTGTCTCCTACCTGCCAGGCTGTAAGACAGGAAGTACACATTAGGTGACCACAGGGTTCAATTTTCACATCCTTGTCATTTTCTGCACAGATCTTGCAGAGCTGGAAGGTGGAGCCCATCTCACAGTACAGTTCATATTGTTCCTTGCAGAGGAGAAACCAAGAAATGAGAATTATATCTTGGTGTTGGTGAAATTCAATACTGCAACAGTTTAATTCGTTACTTTTCCCTTTTCTCCTCTCAAGACAGTGCCACCCGATTTTGATGCCGTTCCACAGGTGCCAACCATCCTCTGGTATCTCGTGCCCAAGTGGAGATTCTTAATGTGCGAGCCTGAAAAGTGAGTGTGGACAACGAGGGGGAGGGTGAATCGCGTCAATGCCCCATTACCACACACAATTTCCAGGGGTCAGTGAACAGAGATTAGATATGGGAACCCTGGCTCATTTCCCCCCCTTCCTAGCCCGAGGCATTGAGCCCAATGATAATGGAGACTACAGACTGAATCTGGATCTGAATATTCAGTTATTCAGCACGGTGGCATAGTGGTTAGCACTGTTGCCTCACAGCGCCAGGGACCCGGGTTCAAATCTGGCCTCGGGCGACTGTCTGTGTGGAGTTTGCACATTCTCCCTGTGTCTGCGTGGGTTTCCTCCGGGTGCTCCGGTTTCCTCCCACAGTCCAAAGATGTGCAGGTTAGGTTGATTTGGCTATGATAAATTGACCCTTAGTGTTAGGGGATTAAATACGTGGGGTTACGGGGATAGGGTGGGATATGTGTCGGTGCAGGCTCGATGGGCCGAAATGGCCTCTATCTGCACTGTGGGGATTCTGTGATTCTGTGTGATATACGCTTTCCTTACCAACTAAGCCGTTGAGCTAGCTCAAAAGTTCAATCACATCACATATCTCCATCAATTACCTTTCCACAAGTACGATGTGTTGTGAATATAATATTTTAATAAAAACATTTAATTCCCCTCTTTTTTTATTGGGATAGAGATGTGAAACAGAAGCACCTCAAAATTGAGCACAAATACAAATAGGAAAGGTGCAGATGGAACTGCGTTTCACCCAGGAAATGAGCCTTTAGTTGAAAGAGTCGATGCTCTTCGTGTCTCAGATGTGGGTGCTGGACTCTCACTTCCAGAAAGATGGGTTGGTGAGGACCATTTTCCCCATTTAATCCACACTCACTGCAATCTCTACTCAAACTAAAACTGTAACCTGCATTTTAAATATTGGATATGTGGGAGTAATCATAAACGATTACAAGATAGTAACCTAATTAAGGGATTCATCCAAGTTGTTTATAACCACCTAAACCTCAAGATTAGGTCACAATTTGGATTCACCAATTTTAAATAATTTGAGCATGTTGCAGCCACATTTTAGAGAGGCAACATACAATTACAGTATTTCAGAGTGGGTGGAAGCAGGTAGTGGTGTCCCACAGGGTTCAGTTCTGGTGCCACTTCTGTTCACCGTGTACATCAATGATTAGGATATAGGAGGAGTGGTGTTGAAATTTGCAGATGATATCAAAATAGGAGGTATAATTAATGCTTTAGAAGACCAAGGAAGCTGCAAAGGGATATTGATAAGATTGGGAAATGGACGAAAAAGTGACAGTAAGTGTGCGTTTGGTTCAAAAAACACAGCAGTAATTATACACTGAATGAAAGTAGGCTAAGTGCTATGGAAGAGCAGAGGGCTTTTGGGGTACAGGTTCACTGGACAGAGAAGGCAGCAAAGTTGTAAAAAAAAAGTGCTAATGGAATTCTAGGTTTAATCACAACAGGTATAGAATATACAAGCTGAAGTAATGATGAGTTTATATAAAACCTAAAAGACCTCAGTTAGAGTAGTGTATGCAGTGTTGGACTCCACACTATAGGAAAGATAGAGGCTTAAAAGAGGGTACAATGCAGATTCACGATGATGCTGCCTGCTATGAGGAAATACAAAGAAGAAAAAAGACTTGAAAAATTTGCTCTTTTTCATTAAAAAATGTAGGTTACAGGGCAATATAATAGCAGTGTCTAAAATTATAAAAGGATGTCAGTCAGTAAAAAAGCAAGACTAATTTGAGAAGCAAATGGGCTTGAAATAGTGAGTGAGCACAAGATAGTTAATATTGTGAATGATATAAACAAGGGAAGACATGAGCAACATGCCCGCCTCAAGCAGAGTTAACCAAAGCAGCTGCCAGTCAGTCAACTCGGCAAACAGAAGTGGGGTCACATGCTCAGGATGCTAAACTACGTTTTGAGCACTGAAATGGTAGCCAACTAGAAAAATGAAGTGCGGAAGGCCAAGAATACCCTGGCAAAGCACTGCAGAGGACCTTTGGAAATGGATATCAGCTGCAATCATATGCAGCAGCTAGCCAAAACAGGTGAAAACTTGCTGACTATGTACCTAGGGCACGACAGATTCCACAGACAGTATTGTAAAAGCTTTCCAACTCAACGAGCTTGCAGATGAACTAAAGATTGGGTAACATGATGCGGCAAGAATCAATGTAACTTTGTTAAAAGCAGCACTGAGCTCCCCAGAGAGCAGAAGCAGACAGCTCACATACCCTACCTGTGTCACTTTGATATGGTCATGTGGTGTTGGCTCACACAAACCAGTCAGATCTGGATTCTGACTGCGTCCATCAGGAAACAGGTAACTACGAAAAGGTAAAACCAAGCAGAAGGTCAAACATTTGCTCTCAGTACCGCACACGCAGTATTACTTCACATGACATTTGTGTTAGTCACTTTGAATCACTAACATGGTTTCCCCCATCCTTGAGAATCTCCAC
This sequence comes from Somniosus microcephalus, assembly GCF_052327205.1. NCBI lineage: Eukaryota > Metazoa > Chordata > Chondrichthyes > Squaliformes > Somniosidae > Somniosus > Somniosus microcephalus. The sequence goes on from NC_141012.1 coordinate 2,810,201, forward strand.
TGCACCTTCTCCATTCTGGTTACATCCTTCCTTTAATGGGGCATGCAAAACTGGAAGGTTGGATGAGCAGAATTGGTGTTGAAATTTCATTTTAACTTTATTTTTTAAATATTTATTTTAGCCACATAAAGCTATCACCTGGAGGGCACTGCACTATAGATCAGAGCAAGATAGACTGGCATTGCACAAATCAATGGTGAGGCAAATTCAAAGCTATGGTCACCTTTTAAAAAAAAAAGGATATTGATACATCAGAAAGGGTTCAGAGAAGAGTGACTAGGATAGTTCCAGGCTTTAGAAGACTAATTTATGAAAGGCGGCACAAGCGACAACTTACTTTCTCTGGAGAGGAGGTGACTGAAGGGCGACAATGTGCACAGATGAGGTGGAATTAAACAATTTACAAGTCTTTAGCAAGGTTAAAAGTTAGGAAAAAAACTCCCCCCTCTCCACAGAATAGTTGAAATGTGGCACAAAGAATGGAATTGATGTGGGGTCAATGGGCACCTTTAAAAACAAACTAGATTTATAAGAACGTAAGAAATAGGAGCAGGAGTTGGCCATTTGGCCCTTCGAGCCTGCTCCGCCATTCAACAAGATCATGGCAGACCTTCTACTTCAACTCCACCTTCCCGCACTATCCCCATATCCCTTAATTCCCTTCGTTCCCAAAAATGTATCGCTCTCGGTCTTGAATATATTCAACGACTGAGCATCCACAGCTCTCTGGGGTAGAGAATTCCAAAGATTCACAACCCGTTGAACGAAGAAATTTCTCCTCAGTTCTAAATGGCCGACCCCTTATTCTGTGACTGTGACCCCGTGTTCTAGATTCCGCAGCCAGGGGAAACATTTTCCCAGCATTAACCCTGTCAAGCCCCTTAAGAATGTTCTATGTTTCAATTAGATCACCTCTCATTCTTCTAAACTCTAAGGAATATAGGCCTAGTCTACTCAATCTCTCCTCATAAGGCAATCCCCTCATCCCAGGAACCAGTCTAGTGAACCTTCGCTGCACTCCCTCTAAGGCAAGTATGTCTTTCCTTAGGTAAGGAGACCAGAACTGTACACAGTACTTACTCCAGGTGTGGCCTCACCAATGCCCTGTATAATTGTAGTAAGACTTCTTCACTCCTGTACTCTACTCCCTTTGTAACAAAAGCTAACATACCATTTGCTTTCCTAATTGCTTGCTGTACCTGCATGTTAACTTTCTGTGATTCATATACAAGGACACACAGATCCCTCAGTGCAAACATTTCCCAGTCTCTCACCATTCAAAAAATATTCTGCTTTTTTGTTTTTCGTACCAAAGTGGATAACTTCACACTTCCCCACATTGTATTCCATTTTCCATGTTCTTGTGGAGAAGTGAGATTGAGAGGCTGTTCACACTACTACTATCATCAAATCCGCCGCCCCCCCCCCCCCCAGGTGATCAGGGAAGGAAATTAGTGTCCCTTAAAATAGGGGCTCAACAGGTGATGTGGGAGGAAAGATCGAATAAACATACATTGACTCTGGATGGAGCGGGGCTGACGGGCCAAATATCCTTTTATTACTCTGGGTTTTCTCGTGTGTATACAGGAACAGGATCAGACACAGGTGTGAGCAACCCCCACCCCAGTTCAAAAGCCTACTGACATTCATTGATTGACAAGGCTTACATGTGAACGATGGCCTCTCGGACATCATAAGAGAGATCTTTCAAGCCTCAAAATTAGGCTTAAATTCATTATTGGCATAGTCATGAGTTCAAATAATGGGAGCAGCATGAGCGAGAAGTCAAACCGTGGCAGACTCTGGAGTAATAGAAGGAAAACACTCCAATCTAGCAACATTGAATTATGAATGCCTTCAGTGTTTCAATCCTTTGAACAGCAATTGCAACAACAGATTGCTAGATTTTGGACTTGCTTTTTGAAAGGGTCACATAACTTTACTGAGATTTCAGGTTGGTCAAACAGTTGAATCTTACAGGCCACACTTTATAGCATAAGTTTTCAAGGTAGGATCGGTGATCCCCATGAGGCCTATTAGAGGATCCCCAGTATCTACGAGCTTAGATTTCTGTCCATCTGGGGTCAGACATACCACTCTCCACAAAAGTCTGTCTCAAGTATTCTCTATTCTGCAGTTTTTTGTGCTTGTTAACTTATTAGCACATTACTTCTGTTGCTATATACTAAAACATTTTTTGTAACAATAGCAGGGTTTTCCATTGGATAGCTGATTATCTTTCGGACTTAGGATGAGGAGAAGGGGAAGAGATGGGGTCCCCTGAATTATATCAGTATTTCGTAGGGGATGCTCCACACAGAAAAGTTTGAAAACCACTACTTTGAGGTGTGAAGATATTACACAACATCCCAGTTTGCGCGTAATTGCAATTGAAGTCAATACCATCCGTAAATTCAACTACTGTATATGGAAGGGGGGAGAAATCATTCGAAGTGCTGGACTGCACAGAACATTCAAGTAGAAGACTAAAAAAAAGTGAAACATACAGGTGACATTTCTTCTTGCAAGGTCAGGAATCTAGACTTCACATGCTAACAATTGTTCATGTATCATATTTGCTTAAGTTGTGCCCTTTGAATACTAGCCCACTGCAATATTACAGGGCTCATTGTGGTCACAAACTAATCCAGGATTTCAACTCTTGCAGGAGAAAAAGTAAACCAAGAATCTACAAATCTCACGGGATGTAAAATCTAAAGATCATCAGTATTCATCACTGGTGCTTCCAATTGCCTCAATTTTTCAACTTCAATGGGTTTTAAAACATTTTTAGTATGTGCAAACCATGAAAAAGATAGATGCAGCATCTTTGAAGCGCATACCCCTACCCAAGTAATTAGTCGTAATATTCAAATCTCATTAACTGTACACAAGTCATTAAATAAAGTTGGCTGTATTCTATTGCTCTTCTCAATATTATCAAAATGAATTATTAGTTGAACATGAAAGCAGTAATTTACATGTGAATTGAGATATCTGAAGTGATTTTACATTTTAAAGGTGATTTTTAAGCACAATTTAAAGTGAAGCCAACAGTCTTGTTTAGATGAGAGAATTATTTTCGTAACTTTATAGCATTAAGGAAAGTTTGTGAACCTACAATCCTTCACGGAATCCATCGATGAGAGCCTGGAAGAGGGGCTTGTTGTGAGGGATTGTTTGGAGAATGTTGCCATCTGCAGTGACATAGCCAATTGCCCATTGGCCAAGCCTGGTGCAGCTCAGCCGGAATATGTAGCTGAAAGAAAAAAATGCAGAGTGGAAGTCACATTAGATGAATCACTGTCCAAACAGATGGTTTCATAAGTCAGGTTGAGAAGTACATCTATCTCCATCATGTAACAGTAGACTTTTGAACATTTTCATGGCAGGGAAGTGCTTTAGGATAAGGAAAGGATCGGGCTCAGCTATGATGTCTAAGATCAGAACGGATCATTGCAGTTCACTGACCGGTCCTAAAGTGTGAAACATACCAGTCACGACTGTCTCATATCATTACAATTTTGGGACAGTAAGTGCTGGCCTGTGGTGACTTTAACACGAACAGGTCATTCAAGTGTGTGGTTCCCCAACCTCATTAATACATTCTATCAACATCTTCAAAAGCCTTTTGATGAAACGATTCATGGTGAAAACAAACATTTTAGCTTGGCAAAGTGTGTGAAGCGGTTCCTACAATATCAACTCATTCTCTACACATCTCTATTGCAAAACCAGTCACTGCAATAAAGCAACATAAGTGTAACACCAACACTATAGCCATTCCAAGACCAGAACAACACCATCTGGTACTTTTGTTGGTGAATGAAACAAAACCAACATTGAATTTATGATTCACCATTAATTTAATGTTGCTATTGTTTCAGTCACCAAACAAAAGTAGCAGTTGGGCTGCTCTGGGATGGTGTTATTTTACTGCAATGACTGGCTTCACAATGAAGATTTGTAGCAAGCAAGATCCAATCACCCCATTTACTGCCACAAAATCAGCTCGTGGTTGGTGCTCAACTCTGATGTGAAGGCCTCTCTGAAGTTTAGTTTGATTTATATGGATCACAATAGTGTCAATTTTCCACGCTGCAGAGTTTAATCATTGGTGCAGATTTTCTGCTTCTGCCCCTTGCTGTTTGGGCCATCTTTCTGACCTCCGTAACCACTTGCGGGATTTTTCCACCAGAAGTAATGGTGGCATTGAACATGTCCGCCATAATCAGGCTGGCATATGCAAATAATAGAATACATCATCCGACTTATTTCCCATCAGTAATGCCACTGGAATCCTGGCAACCAGTGTTGCTTAGGCATTACAGAGAGGCTTTAAAATCTAAATGGCAACTTGCCTTGTACAATCGATTGTTGAGTGATCCACTGAATGAAGTAAGGCACACTGGCTGCAGTAGGAACCACAGTGCACGAGAGATAGGTTTAACCCTGGAAGATCCTCAGGAATCAGAGCAAAGGGTGCCAAGATTTCAACACCACCGATCTAATGGCATTCCTATCAGATCAAAAAATTTAGACCTGTGTAACACATAAATCACCTTGAATACTCCATACTCTGGCAGGATTCACATAATGATGATTCTCTATGTGAATCCACATCAGAACTTGGGCTGTATTTATACTGCAACCGTTGAGTCAAATGATTTCATTTAACACAGATCCTAAACTTGCAGTATAAATCTGGAATCTGGGCAAACTCTGGATTTACACTCCAACTTCTTACCGCAAATGTGGAGTGCAACCGCTCTGCACCAACATTACAATTGTAGTGTGACTGCACGCTCCGTGCAAATGGTATAAACATGGGGCTCTTCTGGCATTTCTGAGTGCTTTCAACTAACACAATATCCAAGATGAGAAATTCACCATGCCAGGAATATTAAATAGGATCCTGCCACCCATCTCGCCACACCTACTAATGCCACCTGCCACACAAATACAGATTTAAAGGAATATTCTTCTCACTATTTAGAAGACCTCGAATTTGGTTACAGGAAGCATAAATTATCTAAAGGAAAACTGAGCGTTGCTAATGAAATCATAGCAGATATCCTGCCTCTTTCCTGCTGTGGAGGTCACTCTTCCTCTTGTTCCCGCTCTCTCCCACCCTCCCCACAACATGGTACTGCAGCTCCTAATTTCCTTACCTCCCAGGTTTGTGGATGAATTTCTGGAGTCTTGCTTTTACCTCATCATAGGTTAAGAAGGCCATGTATCCTGGGTGAGTGACAGCTAATGAGTTCCAGTTCCTGAGCAGTGACGACCATGGCTATGGAACAGAAACACACGGTAAGATAAGTACAGCCTATTTGTTACAATTGATAACTACTCTCTCTTCTACATCATCACCGGCCACAAAATATAACTTTTCATATCCACAAGATGCATGCTGGCTGAAGAAATCAACCAGACTGCACACATTGTGAAGCAATGTTCATGCCCTACATACTGATCAATGGCAGCATTGACAAACCTCAACCACAGTGGACAAGCGAATCACACCCTGGGATTCAATCCCACAACCATCTAATTCTGATACATATGATGATCTTAATTAAATACTTTAAAGATAAATAGTTTGCAAGAATAAAAACAAAATTGATGGGGAGGAGTAAAATTGGAGAGCCACTTAATTTTTAAGGCACTACTGACATTATAGGAACCAACTTTTTTAATGTTCTAGAAGATTTTTAGGATACAAATTTTACCTCACAAATGGCACCAATTATAACTCTCACTCATCAGGTCAGCCCATTCGTGTGATCTGACCCTTACCCACAGTCTACATTTTGTATCCTCCATTTCCCACGCATTCTGCTCTTAAAGATTGACAAATTAATGCCAAGCTGAGAGGATTCTGCTGTGGACTTTCACCCACTGAGCAACCAAGTTGAGATTGTCAAAACTAATTTCATGCAGAATCTTTCCTGCCAGCTGAGACAGGGAAAGCTTTCATTCCTAATGTTATCAACATTTGTGGTTTCATTAACTATTTATTAATTTTGCATTATTGTTTCAATATGCACAATTTATAGGATGGAAAAAGAGAGAAAACTCCCTCATACTCTTGCTTTTAACTGTCCAAGATTTGCACATTAAGCAATAATGGAGGCTGGTTTCAAACTCATGTTCTAGTGGTGAAAGTCAATGTTCTAACTAGCCTCACACTACCTAACCACTTCCATACTTTTGTTTGATGGTCTGTAAATAAGGTACAATGTTTAATTTCTAAATATGGACCAGTGACATTGCTTCGACAAAATCTGTTACATCTCTAACTTGTTCCAGTTCTGACGAAGGGTCACAGACCTGAAACATTAACTGTTTTTCTCTCTCTGCTGAGTGTTTCCTGCATTTTCTGTTGTTATTTCAGATTTCCAGCATCTGCAGTATTTAGCTATTGGAATATTGTTTCGGCAGTTTTGCTTCAGACTTGAAGCTGGGCCCACCTATCCACTGCAATAGCCAGTTATGTTGTAAAGCAGTGGCAGTTAAAGGCTTCTAACTAGTTATGTTACAAGCTGCACAAGTCCTTCCTTTTTCTATTGAAATATCTGGGTAGGAAATGTATGATTAATACTGCCCAGCCTCACCCAACTAAGTCCTTAAAAGGTCAGGGTGGAACTAGTTTTTCTAAGAAATTAAGTGAATTTTTGAGGTCAATGGTCAAGCTGCAAAGCATACATTCCCATATTTACCAGACCTTGTGCTAAAATTAGTCAACATTTCCTCTTCCTGTTTGCTAGGGTGAAAATTATATAGCTTAAAGCAGCAACATAAAGAGTTAAAGAATGTATTGTAAGAAGTGAACTTGTAAATAAGAAACAATGGCACAAGACAAAACAAACTTAGCTTAAGACGGGGCAGGAATTAACTGTTTGTGTCTGCTCCCATTAAAACCATTGTGCTTGACATTATTGTTGAACAGTTATTGAATGTGGGAAACACTAAATATTTCACAATTATTCAGTGGTACAGCCTTCTGCAAACTATTTGCTGGAAGCCCTTTGAATGTATTAATGTAATTCTACTATTCTATAATGCAAAGTAGATGAATCAAAATTGTGTGTATTGATGAGTTACAGTAATTGGCAGTTGCAAAACTGCCCATTTTGTAATTAACTATTAAAAAACCGCCCAAAGTTCTAGACGGTTCCATATCATTCCTGTGAGGACAGGGGAGTTGTTGCTGGGGGAGCGTGATTGGTTGAAGACACCTGTGTGTAATATTTTGCTATAATGTATAAAAGAAGTTTCAATACCTTGTTGCTGGGGGAACGTGATTGGATGAGGACAAGAGAATTGTTGCTGGGGGAACATGATTGGATGAACACATTTGTGTAAAGTTTCAATACCTTGTTGCTGGGGGAACGTGATTGTGTGAACACATGTGTGTGTAGTGTTTTGCCTGTATAAAAGAAGTTTCAATATCACTGTAACGGTGAGAAGGTGACCACTAGACCGCGGGGTCTATGGTTCTTCTCCCAGAACGTTCTGTTAATAAACTGTGTACTTTTACTTTAAGACAGACTCGAGTGAATCTATTTTTCACCAACTGTTGTTAACCCTTTCTTTCCAGCACCAGTAAATTTCTCAGGAGCACTGATTAAAAAAAAGTGAAGAAAATCTTAAAATCTAAATCACAGCTGGAACTATATTAATAGACAGGGTACTGTCGTAGAAATTGCTAATTTGAATGAGCATATGACCATGTTAGCACTCCATTCTGGCTGCTTTGGATCAGTTTCAAGTTCTTTATGACCTCGGCTGGCTGATATTCTCACTCTTTCCCTCCCCATTCAGGGCAGCATGATGCCATCGACACAGAGTGCCATCGATTAGGAAGGTGCAGGTTCAACTCACCCACAACACTCAGCTCTCCATGTAAGTAGCATTGAAGGGAAAGCAACAAGCAGAGGCTCGAGCATCTCCTGCAAGGTGTGTGTGTGTGTGTGGGGGGGGGGGGGGGAGGAGGAGAAGAGGTACATGGGGTGAATGGCAAAGAGTCAAATTAGACCGGCAATTTCAGCCTGAGCAGTCGCGGGTGCCCCCAAGTGGCTGGCCAATAGTCGTATTGCAGGGGGACTATCGATCTGCAGGAACAATGATGCAAGACCAAGGGGGTGGGGGTTGGGGTGGAAGAAATCATGGATTACACAATGAAAAAGATAAATTGAATTATATTTTACATATACTTTTGCACATGACGCATACAATGGTCAAGTATTGCTAGAAAGACTGGAATGCGACTGCAATTCTAAAATCAGCAATCTACAAATTGGAAAATGTCAAATATTATTTAAATTGTTTAATCACTTGGTAATGTTCACCATTAGTAAATCCTTTAATGGGAACACCATGCACCAACTACACAATCCCTGGCCAATGCCAGCAACAAGTGTTGGCCAAGGAAAGAAAAATGGACTTAAAACAGAATAAAATTATTAACTCCATAGTTTGGTTTATAAAATGCATACAGGACATTGAGCGAGAATTAGGCTCGGGCACATGGATTACACAATGAAAAAGATAAATTGAATTATATTTTACATATACTTTTGCACATGACGCATACAATGGTCAAGTATTGCTAGAAAGACTGGAATGCGACTGCAATTCTAAAATCAGCAATCTACAAATTGGAAAATGTCAAATATTATTTAAATTGTTTAATCACTTGGTAATGTTCACCATTAGTAAATCCTTTAATGGGAACACCATGCACCAACTACACAATCCCTGGCCAATGCCAGCAACAAGTGTTGGCCAAGGAAAGAAAAATGGACTTAAAACAGAATAAAATTACTATTAACTCCATAGTTTGGTTTATAAAATGCATACAGGACATTGAGCGAGAATTAGGCTCGGGCACTCACCCACGATACAGTCTGCTCTTTTAACTGAAGCGGTTTCTTTCTTTAAAGATTCAGATTATCCAGTAGCTTTTTAATTAAGCAAATTCAAATTAAGAATAGACTGTATTTTTTTTAAATTATTTCCAACAGAGTAGTTCTTTCATTTAGAACACAGGTGGGCCGAGGAGATTGTAACTGCGTATTGTTACCCAGCTAGAGTCTGGCCCTATTTCCTAAGTTGGCCACAGGGCACCAGCAGTTGCAAAATGCCTATTATCGCCTCTACACTTTCAGCTGATTTGGACACATGCAGACCCAACTAGGCTAGATGCTTACAGGAGCAATTATTTACATTTAAAGCATTTTTAAAGTTTCCCTCACAATTGATTCCAACTGGACAGAAATTAGACTTTCCAAGCCTCACTGTTGAGGCTGTTCCAAGCAGTGATGCAGACTGGCATAAAGACTGGAGAGAAATGGATGCTGCCAATTCTCTGCAACACACCTTTGATCACCCCTATTGCCAGATATAGGGTTCTGTGCCATCAAGGAACCCAAACTCCAGATTACAATTTGATTTTCCAATTTTTGAAATCACTGATTCTGAATATCAGCGTTTTCCAGAAACTCAGTTTTTCAAGTACAGCTTCCAGATTCTTGAGCTGCAACACTGGTTCAGAAACTGAAACATTTAGAATACTGGTTCTGTGCCAGTTCTCACAACCTAGTCTACACCAATCCAACCGAGCAAACTGGAAAACGTCCTTACAAGCTTCTCACTCCCTTGGCACCTCAGCAAGTTTATTGAGTGAGCGACTCAGCTGCACAGACATGCAAGGTCCCAGGTTCAACACTCGGTCTATGGTAAGTTCACACAGCTCAGCCCAAGCGGCAGAAGGGACACTAGAAATTACAAAACAGAAACAGGCCGTACAGCTCAACCAGTCCGTGTTGGTGTTTATCTTCCACATGAGCAGTAGTCCTAATCACATGTGCCTGCCCTGTTCCCATATCCAAGTCCATTTGTAGGCTGCTTAATTATTGGAGAGGTTGTGAATAGAATTAAACACTGTGGAATCATCAGCAAACAGTCCCTCTCTTAGTGTTATGATAGAGGAAGCAGCTGAAGATTGCTGGGCCAAGGACCTTTCCCTGAGGAACTCATGCAGTAATATCCTGGGGCTATGGCTCCAACAACCACAATCACCTTCCTTTGTGTCGGGTATGCCTTCAACCACTGCAGGGATTTCCCTTTGACCTCAGTTTTGCTAGGTCTCCTTGGTGCCACGCTCAGTCAAATGCTGCCATGGAACCAAGTGGTTCTGGCAGAACCCGAACTGTGTCGGTGTGCAGGTTATTTGGTGAGGAGATATTCCTTGATGGCACGATTGATGACTCCTTCCATCACTTTACTAATCTTTGGGAGCAAGTCGATAGGACGATAATTGACTGGGTCAAATTCATCCTGTTTTTTGTGAATAGGACAAATGTGGGCAATATTCCACATTGTTGGGTTGATGCCAATGTTATAGCTGTACTAGAACAACTTGGCTAGGAGGGCAGCTGCTTTGGTGCACAGACCTTCAGCACTATAGCCAGGATATTGTCAAGGCTCCGAGCCTTAGCTGTGTCTAGTGCACTCAGCCACTTCTTAATGCCACCTAGAGTCAACTCGGGAGTAAGATCATCCACTTTTGTCTGAAGATGCTTGCACTCGTGCTGGGCTCCACCAGGGTTCAGGGTGGGGATGTTCATGGAGCTTTCTCTGCCTGTTAGTTGCCTGGTTTTCCAGCACCATTCTGAACTGGTTGTGGTAGGGCTACAGACCTTTGTTCTGATCCATTGTTGTCGGACCGCTTCGCTCGGTCTAAAGCCTGCTGCTTTTGGTATTTAGCATTCGGGTAGCCCCATCAGTCTACTCTCAATCATCAGCAAAGTGATGGAAGGTGTCATCGACAGTGCTATCAAGCGGCACTTACTCACCAATAACCTGCTCACTGATGCCCAGTTTGGGTTCCGCCAAGACCACTCAGCTCCCGACCTCATTACAGCCTTGGTCCAATCATGGACAAAGGAGCTGAATTCCAGAGGTGAGGTGAGAGTGACTGCCCTTGACATCAAGGCAGCATTTGACCGAGTGTGGCATCAAGGTGCCCTAGTAAAACTGAAGTCAATGGGAATCAGGGGGAAAACGCTCCACTGGCTGGAGTCATACCTAGCACAAAGGAAGATGGTTGTGGTGGTTGAAGGTCAATCATCACAGCCCCAGGACATCGCTGCTGGAGTTCCTCAGGGCAGTGTCCTAGGCCCAACCATCTTCAGCTGCTTCATCAATGACCTTCCCTCCAACATAAGGTCAGAAATGGGGATGTTCGCTGATGACTGCAGAGTGTTCAGCGCCATTCACAACTCCACAGATAATGAAGCAGTCTATGCCCACATGCAACAAGACCTGGACGACGACCAGGCTTGGGCTGATAAGTGACAGGTAACATTCGCGCCACAGAAGTGCCAGGCAATGACTATCTCCAACAAGCGAGAGTCTAACCACCGCCCCTTGACATTCAACAGCATTACCATCGCCGAATCCCCCTCTATCAACATCCTGGGGGTCACCATTAACCAGAAACTTAACTGGACCAGCCACATAAATACTGTGGCAACAACAGCAGGTCAGAGGCTAGATATTCTGCGGCGAGTGTCTCACCTCCCGACTCCCCAAAGCCTTTCCACCATCTACAAGGCACAAGTAAGGAGTGTGATGGAATACTCTCCACTTGCCTGGATGAGTGCAGCTCCAACAACACTCAAGAAGCTCGACACCATCCAGGACAAAGCAGCCCACTTGATTGGCACGCCATCCACCACCTTAAACATTCACTCCCTCCACCACCAGCGTACCGCGGCTGCAGTGTGTACCATCTACAAGATGCACTGCAGTAACTCGCCAAGGCTTCTTTGGCAGCACCTCCCAAACCCGCGAACTCTTCCACCTAGAAGGACAAGGGCAGCAGGCGCATGGAAATACCACCACCTCCAAGTTCCCCGCCAAGTCACACATCATCCTGACTTAGAAGTATATCGCCGATCCTTCATCATCGCTGGGTCAAAATCCTGGAACTCCCTCCCTAGCAGCACTGCGGGAGTACCATCACCACACAGACTGCGGCGGCTCACCGCCACCTTCTCAAGGGCAACTAGGGATGCGCAATAAATGCTGGCATTGCCGGCAACGCCCAGATCCGATAAACGAATTTTTAAAAAGCCCTGCGCAGTAGTTTCACTAGGTTGGCACTTCATTCTAAGGTATGCCTAATGATGCCCCTCGACACACTGCATTGAACCAGATTTGGTCTCTTGGCTTGATGAGCAAGGAGTGAGGGATGTGCCAGGCCAAGAGGTTATAGATTGTGGTGGTATGCAATTCTGTTGCTGCTGCTAATGGACCTCATGGACATCCAATTTGGGACTCTTGGATCCGTCCTTAGTCTGCCCCACTTAGCACAGTGGTAACGCCGCATCACACGATGGAATATGACCTCACAATGTAAACAAGACAAAACCGTCTTTAGTCTTCCCTTTGTTGTATAAACGTACAGGTTTTTAAAAAGCCAAGACTGCTGTCATCTAATCACTACTACTTGGTTTACCTCACCTACTCTTCAGTCTTCAGGTTGTCCTGGGTCATCAGCCTTAGCCCTCCATCAAGGTTTATACATTTAAATCAATTGACAGGAATGGATGAGAGGAATGATTTTGATCAGGTTGTTTAAGAAAATTACAGCCATTTTTTCCTGTTTATTCTGACCCCAATGCATTATAAATCTAGTCTGTCCAGTGTATGTATATTCCCTTGGGAAGTACAACTATCACTGCATTGATAAATTTCCTGTAATGGTTATGTCAATTTTAGTTACTGCCCTCTAGACATATAAAGAGTGTTTGAACCCTTTTTTTTTATAAATAAAGCTCTTTGCCACACTATCACTCTGCACCATGTTAGCCAACATAACAAATTAGGTAAAAAAAAATTATATAGTGTTTGTTTTGTGATACTCAACAAATCAGCTTCCTGCACATTGTGGAGTCATGAGTCCCTCATAAGGAATGATCTCCTTGATCAGTTCAGAGATTATATTCCAAAACTAAAGTTTCTAAGCAACTGAGTCTTCAGCTGCCAAAATGCAGTCCAAAAGTAAACAAGATCATTTTATTGGAAGATTCCTGCTTTCACAGTCTTCTGCAATTAACTTTCTATGGAAGCATTTAAAGCTTTCAAAAATGATTTTTTTAAATTCAACTTTTAATAACAACTGATTAAATATTATCAGGATCCTAAGCTCCAGGTACAGCACTCTGCAAATTCTGCCCCAAACAGAAAGATCCTGGTCGGTTCAGTAACTTACTGTTGTTATACTTTCACCACTAGATGGTGTGACTGCGCTCATGAAAATAGTGTTTCCACACTCATCCCACAAAATAGGTCCATTTTATTTCGTTTTATTGAACTATATAAATGCGTTCTTTCCACATAAGCTGCTGGAATATCCAGGGCCTCCGCTCCTCAACTTTTGGGATGAAGAGTACAGACCCTGAATTCCTAAAAGCTATAAAAGACATTGATATAATTGTGTTAACAGAAACATGGTGCCAAAAGGACGTGCCGACCCACTGTCCTCCAATGTACCATGAAATCATTGTGCCCTCAGTAAAGAACACTAAAACACGCAAGGGCAGAACCTCCGGGGGAATATTGGTGTGGTATAAGGGAGAACTGGACAAACACATCTCACCGGTAAAACAGGGAAAATCACACGTATGGCTAAAACTAGATAAAAATATAGGAATAGCAAAAAAAGATGTTTACTTATGTGCGATCTACATACCTCCAATAGAATCGCCATATTTCGAAGAGGAGTTATTTGATACTCTCCACATGGAAATCAGCCATTTCCAGGCCCAAGGAAAGGTGATAATATGTGGGGACCTAAATGCAAGGACCGGTTGTGAACCTGACTTCATAGACCCACAGGGAAACAACCATGTGTTTGGCCAGACCCCTTTAGATGTCACACCAGCCATCGCAAATCGGAACAACCTTGATCGTGAAATAAATAAAAGCGGTAGGGAGGTAGTGCAACTCTGCCGAGCCTTAGGCCTGTACATAGTTAACGGTAGGTTCAGAGGGGACTCCCTAGGGAGACTCACATACTCCTCAACTCTTGGGTCTAGTGTGGTGGACTATACAATCACTGACCTGGACCCCTGCGATATCAACTCATTCACTGTCAGGCAGCAATCCCCCCTCTCAGACCATAACCAAATAAATATGTACCTTAAACTTTCTGCCCAAACTACAGACACAAAAAAAGAACCCAGTAAGCTCCATAAAATAAACCAGATATACAGATGGGCCCCAGACAGTGGAGAAAAATTCATCACAGCACTAATGTCACCTGATCTCACAAGTAAAATATCAAAATTTAAAGAAAACCCATACGAGATCACCAGAGATGGTGTAAAGATGGCCATAGAGGATATAAATATGATCTTCCATGAAGGCAGCTGTAAAAGCCGACCTTGTGAAACAGAAGAGGAAGCGTCACAAAAGACAAAATAAAAATAAGAAATGGTTTGACCACGAATGCAAAAATGCCAGAAAAGACCTGAGAAAAATATCAAACCAAAAGCATCACCAACCAAACAATCCGGACCTACGTACTAGATACAATGAAACCCTCAAAAGATATAAACACACCATTAGGAACAAAACACAAAACTATACCCACAAAATACTCGAAGAAATTGAAAACTCCACCAATCCAAAACAATTCTGGGAAATGTGGAATAACCTGAGTACAACACAATTGCAAGCATTACCAATCCAAGATGGAGACATCTGGAGAACACATTTTGAAAACCTCTACAAAGACATCCCAATAAACGAAACAAACCCAAGTCAACATCAGGTCACAGAAAAACTCCACACATTAGAAGCAACAATTAAAGACAACCAAAACCCTCTAGACTCCCCAATCACATGGAAAGAACTGGCCACAAAAACAAAATCTCTCCACCTAAAGAAAGCCTGTGGCCCAGACAACATCAAAAATGAAATGCTCAAGTTCAGCAATATGGAGATGCAGGGTGCGATACTCAAACTATTCAACATCATATTACGCTCAGGCTGTTTTCCCGATATCTGGTGCCAAGGACTAATCTCCCCCATATATAAAAGTGGAAACAAATCAGACCCAAATAACTACCGCGGCATCTGTGTCAACAGTTGTCTAGGGAAGTTATTCTGCAGTATTCTAAATAGTAGATTACTTGATTTTCTTAACAAACATAATATCCTCAGAAAAAAACAAATAGGCTTTCTTCCAAAACACCGCACAGCCGACCATATCTATACCCTTCACACCCTCATTGGAAAACATATACACCAAACAAAAAATGGGAAAATATTCGCCTGTTTCATCGACTTCAAGAAAGCCTTTGACTCTATATGGCACGAAGGGCTCTATTATAAACTTCTTCAGTGTGGAATAGGGGGCAAAGTCTATGACCTTATTAAATCAATGTATCTGAAAAACAAATGCGGGGTCAAAATTGGAGACAAACGCACCGATTTCTTCACCCAGAGAAGAGGCGTCCGGCAGGGCTGCAATTTGAGCCCGACCCTGTTCAACATATACATAAATGAATTAGCAGACATGCTGGAGCAAAGCGAGTCACCAGGTCTCCGTCTCCTGGATGGAGAAGTGAAATCCCTGTTCTATGCGGACGACCTGGTTCTGCTGTCTCCCACAGAACAGGGATTACAGCAACAACTAGACCTACTCGACAAATACTGCCAAAATTGGGCTCTAACAGTAAATCTAAAGAAAACCAACATCATGATTTTTCAAAAAAGGCCCAGATGTCAGGAAAACAAATACCAGTTTACCCTCAGTGATACCACTATAGGACACACTATGAGCTACACCTACCTTGGTCTAACTATTACAGCATCAGGGAGCTTCAGCATAGCAGTGAATGCACTAAAAGAAAAAGCCCGAAGAGCCCTATATGCAATAAAAAGAAAATTCTACAACATCCAAATCCCAATCAAAATCTGGCTCAAAATATTTGACAGCATAATCCTGCCCATTGCACTGTACGGTAGTGAAGTATGGGGCCCGCTAAATCACCAAAGCTACACTAAATGGGAAAAACACACAATAGAAGCCCTACATGCAGAATTCTGCCGAAGCATCCTTCGCACCCAAAGAAAAACGCCAACAAATGCATGCAGAGCCGAACTAGGCAGATACCCACTGATAATAAACATCCAAAAACGAGCACTAAACTTCCTAAATCACCTCAAATCTAGCTCCCCAGACACCCTTCATTTCAAAGCCTTTCAGACCCAAGAGCTAAACCCAGAAAAGAGTCCCCTGAGTCAGCTGCTACTGAAACTAAGTACTCAGCCGGACCCTGACCAGCCCCAGACCAACACAGCCGTCCAAACACCAATCCGAGTGAACCAAATCATTAAAAAATGCAAAGAAACCTACCTGGAACATTGGAACAAAATAACCGAAAGCCAAAGCAGATTAGAATGCTACCGGGCCCTAAAAAGAGAATATAAACTGGCAGACTACCTCACGACCATCAGAGACACAAAACAGAGACAGACCCTCACCAGGTACAGACTAAGCGACCACCAACTGGAAATTGAAAAAGGCAGATACAAGAAATCCTGGCAGCCTAGAGAGAATAGAATATGCGATCAATGTCTGGCTGGCGAGGTTGAAACAGAAATGCATTTCCTCCTAAAATGCGAAAAATTCAACACATCAAGAAACATATTATTCAACAAGCTAAGCCAAACAACCCCAGATTTCAAGGAATTGGATGATCTGTCAAAATTGAGATTAGTCTTAGGAGAAGGAGACAGACCATACCTTGGGGCCAAATATGTAACAACATGTCACAACCTGAGGACTGTTTAAAATTAAGACTGTTTAAAATTAATACTGAACGTACCAAATGAAGTACAAAGACTGTTTAAAATTAATATTGTTTAAAAGTAATATTGTATGTACCCAACAAATGTCAAATCGATTGACACCTACAGAATGTTAGAAAACTGTACCTTTTTGCAATGTAAGCTTTGGCAATATGGTTCTCTGTAAACTTTCATGCCAATAAAGCATTTGAATTGAATTGAATTGAATTGTATGAAAATTTGCTGGTGGCTGAAGTACGAGGAGATGATGATTTACAATATTTCTACTGGTGATTGAGGATAAAGAGTACCTTGTCCAAAGAAAATTTATGGCCCCGCAACTTTATAGATTTCAAGTTATACAGCCCGAGTACCAAACAACCAACAGTCTCGGACTGCTAACAACATACTGAAATCAGCTTGTTCCATTAGCTCCTAAACCTGACCTTACTCAAACCAACATCCAGCAAATTACCCCAACCACATCAGCCCATCAAATCCTTGCCGCAATTCCTTTTACAATTCCTTTACTTCCCCCAAACTTGGCCTCTCGCAATAATACATTGTTCCCTAAGTAGATTCAGAGGAGCAGTGAGGCCGATTAGGGACCAAAATGGAGGAGATCTATTGGTGGAGGGAGAAGGCATCGCTGAGGTACTAAATGAGTACTTTGCATCAGTGTTTACCAAGGAAGAGGACTTTGCCAAAGCTATGGTAAACGAGGAGGTCGTCAGGATACTGGATGAGATAAAAATAGATAAAGAGGAGGTACTTGAAAGGCTTGCAGTGCTTAAAGTGGATAAGTCACTCAGTCCAGATGGGATGCATCCTAGGTTGCTGAGGGAAGTAAAGGTAGAAATTGCGGAGGCGCTGGCCACTATCTTCCAATCCTCAGATACAGCGGTGGTGCCAAAGGACTGGAGGATTGCAAATGTTACACCCTTGTTCAAAAAAAGGAGAGAAGGATAAACCTGGCAATTACAAGTCAGTCAGTCAAACGTCAGTGGTGGGAAGCCTTTAGAAACAATAATCTGGGAGAAAATTAACAGCCACTTGGACAAGCATGGACCATAAAGGAGAGCCAGTGCGGATTTGTTAAGGGCAAATCGTGTTTGACTAACTTGATTGAGTTTTTTGATGAGGTAACAGAGGGTGGATAAGAGCAGTGCAGTGGTGTTGTGTATATAAACTTTCAAAAGGCGTTTGATAAAGAACCACATATTAGGCTTGTTAGCAAAACTGAAGCCCATGGGATAAAAGGGGCAGAAGAAGTTTGCATTCAAAACTGGCTAAGGGACAGAAAGAGTTGTGGTGAATGGCTGTTTTTCAGACTGGAGGGAAGTATACAGTGGAGCTCCCCAAAGGTTCAGTACTCGCACCACTGCTGTTTTTGACAAACATTAATGCTTGGGGACTGGGACTTGGGGTACAGGGCACAATTTCAAAATTTGCTGATGACACAAAACCTGGAAGTGTAGTAAACAGTGAGGAAGATAGTAACAGACTTCAAGACGACAGACAGGCTGGTGGAATGGACAGACACATGGCAGATGAAATTCCAACGCAGCAAAGTGTGAGGTGATGCATTTTGGTAGGAAGAATGAGGAGAGACAATAGATGCTAAATGGTACAATTTTAAAGAGGGTGCAAGAACAGAGAGACCCGGGGGTGCTTGTGCACGAATCTTTGACGGTGGCAGGACAGGTTAACAGAGCAGTTAATAAAGCACATGGGATCCTGGGCTTTATAAACAGAGGCACAGAGTACAAAAGCCAGGAAGTGATGCTAAATCTATGTAAAACATTAGTTCGGCCCCAGCTGGAGTATTGTGTCCAATTCTGGGCACCACACTTTAGGAAGGACGTGAAGGCTTTGGACAGGATACAGAAGAGATTTACTAGAATGGTTCCAGGGATGAGGGATTATAGTTATGTGGATAGACTGGAGAAGCTAGGGTCGTTCTTCTTAGAGCAGAGAAGGATAAGAGGGGATTTGATAGAGGTTTTTTAAATCATGAAGGGTTTAGATCGAGTAAATATTTCCAATGGTTGAAGGATCGATAACCAGAGGGCACAGATTGAAGGTGATTGGCAAAAGAACCAGAGGCGACATGAGGAAGAACTCTTTTATGCAACGAATGGTTAGGATTTGGAACACGCTGCCTGATAGGGTGGCGGATACAGATTCAATAGTCGCCTTCAAAAGAGAATTGGATAAATACTTGGAGAAAAAATTGCAGGGCTATGGGGAAAGGGCAGTGGAGTGGGGCTAACTGGATTGCTCTTCAAAAGAGCTGGTGCAGACTCAATGGGCCGAATGGCCTTCATCTGTGCTGTGCTATTCTATAATTCTACAGTTCACACATTGTGAACAGGAAGGTTACACAGAAACAGGGATGTAGCAGTTCTAATTGAGGGTCCTATCCGAAACATTAACCCAACTTTTAGATCAGAATATTATTGCACAATGGGCCTAGTGATTGCACCCTGCCTGCTTCAATTCAGACACTTTGCTCCTCAGTTTTGTTAGAGAATGATGCAGGAAAAACAATTGGGGGGAGGAAAATCCCTTTTTTTTTATAAAAGCAGGTAAATAAAAAGGGTAAAAATAAAACAGGAGTCGACTGAATTAAGATCTGAGAAACAGTGGGAGAAAAATTCGGTATCGACCATTTTGGGGCGCTAACATCACCTGGGCACTAACTTTAGCACTGGCGACTGCAAAATTGAGTTTTAGTGCCCCAAGAGGGAAGTGGCGTGCTCAAGCACTCCACTTCCTTCTTAGGACACTAACATCGGAGAGCAGGGCGGAGACTTCAGCAGTGTTCCACACTGGGCCGTGCAGCGCTGCCACGTTCAAAGGCTCCTTCCCTCCCTTAAAGGGAAGGGCCATCGCTGCAGGCTCTGCAATTTAAAAAGTACCGACCTGGATCACCAAGGCAGCCGCGATCCCGCGTGATCAGCCCGGCACTCAGCCGGGCTGATCGATCGCAGGCAAAAACCCGCGAAAAAACTAGAACAGGAAAGCTAAGTTTTTTTCCCCACTTACCTCGGCCACCTCGCCTTTAATCAATCATCGCCCCGGCCAGCTACCCAATGTACGCCTCCAACAGCTGTCGGTGTTTTCGACCGGCGCTGCTGCAGGGGGCGGAAGTCAACTTTGGGTCCGGGGCGCTAACGCCCCGATCTCCGGGCGAAGGAAATCAGGGCGCATTGCTGTAGCGTCACCACAAAACTCCTGCGCCCGGTCGCAAAGCCATTTGCGCCCTGTTAGCGCCCCCCCCAGGGGCACGAACAGAGGGTGCAAAGGCACCCAATTTCACCCCCAGTATGTCTGAATTGGGGGGGGGGGGGTGGAGAGAACAGCAGCTTTAAATTCTGTAGGTGGCAACAGAATTGCAAAATCCTGCAACATTTGGCTCAAATCTTACCAACACTCTAGAGACAGTGTGCCTTTTGTTGGCCTACACATGCTGGATTTTAAAAAAATATATACTGAAGCTGTCTGTAAACAAATTGTTCTTAACAATCATTTGACAAGTTACCAATATGCAAAACCTGCATTGTCAAGTATTTCAATCCAATTTCTTCCTTGAGCAAATCAGAAGAAAAAGACATGCATTTGTACAGTGTTTTTCACAACCTCAGCACATCCCAAAGCACTTGTTGTAATCTAGGAACGCGGCAACCAATTTGGGCACAGCAAGCTCTCACAAACAGCAATGTGATAAAGACCAGATCATCTGTTTTAGTGATGTTGGTTGAGGGATAAATATTGGCCCCAGGACACCGGGGAGAACACTCCTGTTCTTCTTCGAAATAATGCCATGGGTTCTTTTACATCCACCTGAAAGCGCAGACAGTGCCTCAGTTTAAAATCTCAGAGATAGGTTCAGGAATATAACACAGAAACAGGAATTTATCAGTTCAAATTGAGGGTTCTATCTACAGCATTAACTCTTATTTCTCTTACAGATGTAAGAGAAGGTGCTGAAATACAGGGTAGAAATGTCAACATATAAAAAGGTAGGTAAATGTTTGATTTTTAAATTTCTACTCTTCCTCTTTCAGATACTGATTATGTATTTCCAACTTTTTGTCATTATTTTACATTCTCCTACACTGCTGCAGACTGAGGAGTGCACTGTACATGACAATTGTCGCCAGATAAAACATCAAACGTCAAATCTCACATGCCAATCATGGACGGAAAAAGTTCTCTTTGGTGATTCAGGTATCCAGAAATGATAGTGCAGGTTGGCAACAAACTCATTTAGCTTTTAGTCTCCAGACACTGGAGCCCACTAGTCAATCTCCCATGACATTGAAGACAGGGAGACAAGACCAGGCCATTCTGGGTGAGAAGGGAGGAGAGCGTCATTTATAATGTTACCAGCATCAGAGACTAGCAAGAACACATTTGCAGAGCTCCACTTGCTCGGATTTAATATGGTGCACGTAAGCAGTACAACTCTAACTAAATGTGACACCTGAAGTGTGATGGACTCAAACCCTTTTGATAGACAAGTTAACTATATGGGGTGGCTTCATTCCATTTTGGTTGGGTTTTGTACCAATACTGGATGTCAACTTGAATGCCAACTGAAAATGTACTCTAAAACATCAATATTTGAAAATAGTGACAGTGAAGGATTAAATAACCCACATCATTACAATTTCAGTTTTATGGACTAGTAGATATGTACATTCATACAAAAGCAAAATACTGCAGATGCTGGAAATCTGAAACAAAAACAGAAAATGCTGGAAACACTCAGCAAGTCAGGCAGCATCTGTGGAGAGAGAAACACAGTTAAAGTTTCAGGTCGATGACCCTTTGTCAGAACTGTTCTGACGAAGGGTCATCGACCTGAAACGTTAACTCTGTTTCTCTCTCCACAGATGCTGCCTGACCTGCTGAGTATTTCCAGCATTTTCTGTTTTTGTATCATGTACATTTAATCTGATTAAAATCATGTGCACCAGATTGCAGGCAAAATCTCACCCACAAAGTATTTACATTATATTGTGAAATGTATGGTCCTTCTGATTAATTAATTTGTGGTCAACTTCCTCCTGTTTGTTCTAGATTTAAATTAATCCTATGTGAATATGTCCAATCTTGCTGTGTTCTAAACTGCAGCCTACTGTATTGTCAGTCACTGCACTGATGTTCATAGGAACAGGAGGAGGTCATTCAATGAGATCATGGCTGATCTGTGATCTAACTCCATATACCCGCCTTTGGCCCATATCCCTTAATACCTTTAGTTAACAGAAAGCTATCAATCTCCGATTTAAAATTAACAATTGATCCAGCACCAATTGCCGTTTGCGGAAGAGAGTTCCAAACTTCTACCACCCTTTGTGTGTAGAAGTGTTTCCTAACTTCACTCCTGAAAGGCCTGGCACAAACAGCAATGTGATAATGACCAGATAATCTGTTTTTGTTCTGTTTTTAATATCCTGAAAGTTTCAATCAGATCACCCCTTAACCTTCTAAATACTAGGGAATATAACCCTAGTTTGTGTAATCTCTCCTCGTAATTTAACCCCTGGAGTCCGGGTATCATTCTGGTAAACCTATGTTGCACTCCCTCCAAGGCCAATATATCTTTCCTACGGTGTGGTGCCCAGAACTGCTCCCAGTGTGGTCTAACCAGGGTTTTGTACAGCTGCAGCATAACTTCTACCCCCTTGTGCTCTAGTCCTCTAGATATAAAGGCCAGCATCCCATTATCCTTTTTGATTATTTTCTGTACCTGTTCATGACATTCTAATGATTTATATACCTGAACGCCCAAGTCTCTTTGGGCATCCACTGTTATTAGTTAGAGTAATAATTAAGGTACAAAACTATGAGTTAAGTTTACCTGATGGACACTCCTGGATTAGACCATTGCTGTGCTTGTTGAGATGCTCGGGTAACAAGTGAAACAGGAAATCACTGCTAGCATTGTACATTAGAACATTTTGGTAGTCAGTACATTAAAACTACAGATACCCTGCTCTGCAAACTCACAGGCAGAGTTTAAAGAATTTAAAAATCATTTTTTTTGAATTCCCTAAAAACGATGAACACTGAGCTCCGAGAGATTTACAGCAGCAGCTCAACAGTCCGTCAACATCTGGATTTCACAGAATATTTTTAGCTATGAACTTCCTCCTGCACTCTCCCCAGGATTTTCATGCAAGTGTGTTCTGCAGCATGTACACAGACACGCACACAGCAGAGAAGGGATTCACACAAAGTTTGAAACTTTACATTTGGATATCCTCAAAAAACATGTCCCTTTGGAAGTCACTGGCTGTGTGCAGTCAAATCCAATCAAAGGAAAATACTGAGCAGTCCCAGACAGCTGCAAATGTCCACCACAACCCTTTTGATTTTATGTCCTGCAGAAACAAAGGCCAGACAACCAGTAGACCCCAGGACAACAGCTGACAGAATGCAACAAATTAAACTCATAGCTGCCCGATAGTTCCTTACTTACTCCGATTCATGAAATGTGGTGGGGGGGGGGGGGGGGGGGGAAGAGATAGGAGCAAGGAGGGGAGAGAGTGAGTAAGCAAGTGAAAAGGGGGTGGGGAGCGAAAGGATGGGTAGGGAAGACAAACATACATACACAGAATGGAGGAAAAGAGGAAAGCGAGTTGTGAAGGAGAGGTGTACTGGGATTGGAAAAAATAGGAAAAAGGCCTACATTATAACTCCGATTTACTGTCAGCAAAATCCAACATAATGGTCAAAATGGGTGCTGTGCAATTCTTCAAAATGGCTGGTAGGTTGCTTCGCCTCTGCAAGGCTTATGCTTTGATTTTGGGAATAATTAAAAACATGCATTGGATACGGTAAAAGTGACACGTAGGAATGGCTGCTGAGTTTGCCAAAAATTCATAGTATCGATATGCCTCCAAACAGGACGGTGCTTCACAATTCCTATGAGAAAAATGACTAACCATTACGTGAGAGCAATCAGAGATTTAATTATCGGATTAATTCTGTCTTTTGCTCTGTACACCTTAAAGGTAATTTATTTCAGTATTTGACGATTAAATTTGATTGTTAGCCCTAACTTCAAAGGAAAAATACAGAATTTCTAAACGTTTTAGTTCAAACAGAATACTTTTGTCTAATTACTGCGGGAACAATCTTTGGATAAGTGTACGGTAACCTCTAATGAACACTTAATTATGAAGACTTTTGATTTGTACTGTAATTACCGTCTTTTTTTAATGTCTTATTATCCTGTTTAATTACAGTTATTTGATCTGTATGCCTCTGGTCGCGCGCGCTATTTTCAAGCCTTTGTAAAGTTCAGTACACAATTTACAGCCTTCAGGTAACTTATTAGATCCTGGTCACATGACTTTCTGTAAAGAGCAAATCTCAGAAGTTACACACTTCCTGATTGTGGGGAACAAAGTCTGTTCATGGGAAATACTGTACAAACGTACAACTGTAGAGAGAAAAGGTATTTTAAAGGGCAGTTTCACATACCATCATTTGGGTTGTTTTCTTACAGGTAGTCGGGGGCACAGGAAGGAGGAGGAGACAATTCTCCTGGGTAACAACTGAGAATCGAATCGAAGGGAATTAGTAAATACAGCTAAATGACTCAAATCTTTCAAAGGGAAGTAAAATCAAAATGAATAAACCCTCACATTGGCCAGAACATATTCTTCATATTTGAGATCCCATCAAACCATGTTTCAATTACCATTATTGGCTGCTTTAGCCACACTGTGAGTTGAGTGTCTGAAATATGAGGAAGTGTAACATGTACAATTGCATTTACATAGTGCCTTTAAATGTGGAAAAATGTTCCAAGGCAGCTTGGGGAAAAATAAAAAGGAACAAAAACTATGGTGAGAGAATAAGGAGAAGTGGTCAAAAGGATTTGATTATGTCGGCTTTTAAAGGTGGAGAAGAGGTAAGGGGGTTCCAGAGAGTAGGGCTGAGACAGCCAAAGGCTCTGTCGCCAATGGTGGGCCAAAGCGGGGGGGGGGGGGGGGGGAGAACGTGCAAAAGGCCAAAGTTGGAGGACCAAAGGGTGCAGGAAGGGATGTAAGGGTGGAGGAGGCTGCAACAGTAAAGGCAAGTCAAAACTGTAGAAGAAGATAAGGATTTTAAATCTAATGCATTGGGGGACAGGGAGCCAGTGCAGGGCAGCGAGGACTGAGGCAATGGGACAGGATACGGGTGGCTGAGTTTTGAATAAGTTAGCGTTCATGAGGCAGGGAGATGAGGAGGATGGCAAGGATGATATTGGGGACAATAGCAAGGATAAGGGTTTCGGCGGCAGCGGGGTGAGGTAGTGGTGGAAGACATGTGGCATTGCAAAGACAGAAGCAAGCAGTCTTCACGATGGATAATGGTACGGCTTGAACTCAACTTTGGGTCAAATGAGACATCAAGGTTTCACAGAGTCTGAGTGAGCAGCCAGAGAGGAGGGTGGAATCAGTGGGAAGGAAGTGGATTTTAAGGTGTGGACTGAAAACAATCGCTTCGGTCTTTCCAATGTTCATTTGGAGCAATTTTTCATTCATCTACTTAGTTGTGTTGTCTGATAGCACAGAGGTAGTCGTGCAGTCAAGGGAAGTGACCGAGAGATAGAGCTGGGAGTTAGTATACAGATTGAACATGATCCCATTTCTGTGAATGTAGTAAAGAAATAGAGGACCAGTGGCAACTCCAGATGCTGAAGTAGAGTAAAAGATGATTGAGTTGAACATTTGATTTCTCCTGACGATTTCAAAAAGTAGTGGATTTTTCACCGTCAATTAAGTCACAGCGAACTATTCTACCAAAACAGCATGTCTCTGCATCTTCAACATAACCACAAACAGCTACTACAGATAGAATAATTTGGAGAAAACATCCACCGACATTTTATTATCTTTCACCGTTGGCTCAGTGTAAATGTATTATGTGGTGTGATACTCAGTCATACAGACTGACAAGGTTTTAGCTTCAGTCCTTCATGTTAATCAATCCAATATGACATCTGAGTTCATGCGAGGAATGGTCACTTGGGTAAGGTACTTGAGGGCTGCAAAAAACCTACAAGAAACTATACCCACCATGAGTCAGCACCTTCAGGAGAGGAGGAAAGGGGAGAGCATTTTTAAAACAAAGAGATTGGCACAGCAATGTACGATGTCACATGGGTTTATTCAGACATCTTTTGGTGAAGCAAATGTTCAAATTTCAAAGGTTTTACAGTAACTGCAGTCTCAAAGAATGTAGGGACCATAAAGAACCAAAAGAAAAAGAAAGAAAAATAAATAAGTTTTTTTCTGCTGGTTGAGACAGAACAAACAAGATATCTGGTGTAAAGATATCAGTCACATTTACAACCACAACAATCCTCATTTCTGCCCGGCAATACAATAGTGATTCAAGAATGGTTTAATAACTGACTCAATCCTCCAAAGTTGCACACATTATTAAAGTAGATTATAGATATGCCCTTTCAAATGTTTTTTTGTAATTGTTACGTTTTTGAGGAAAGGGCCAGTTTGGGTGTCGCTGTAATGTACAATGATCATAGATCAGTACGCAAAGACACGGATACAAACTTAGCGATCCAGATGATGTTAAAAACCTGCTAACACCGTAGGACTTCATGTAAACACTGGATTATGTAAGTGAGTCATACCTCACTCATTATCAGGATGGGATATTGTGGATTTCTGCCACAGCTGCACACCGACATGGTGATCTCACCCCATTTTTCCAGTTAGTACATGGGTCAGAAGATAAACTAAAGAGCGAAACAGTGCAAAACAGTAACTTGTATTTGCATAGTATCCGTAACCTTGCAAAACACTCGAAGGCACTTTATAAACTTGAGTTGGGGGGGAAGGTGAAATAAAAATCAGGTACTCAGCAGGAATATGAGGAGAGGGCTAGGGAATGTGATCGATGGCAGGACTGAACGCTTTTGAAAGTCTACAAATATGCAAGGTAGAGGAATTTAGGAAGGGAATTTTAGAGTGCTGGGGATGTGATGGCTGAAGGCTTTGGTATCCAATGATAGAGGAGAAACAGGAGGTCAAAGACAGAAATGTGGTGGAAGCAAGCTGGGACATAGAGATGAAAAAAGTTTCAGATATACAATGGGAAAGGCCATGGAAGGACCTATAAGCAAAAATGAGGATTTTGAAAACAATGCTAGAGGTAGGGAGTAAGTGGTGACCAGCAATCACAGGCAGGGCAGGCTTGAAGGTTAAGAAAGACATCAATGTTGTGCACCAGAGTGTTGAGCGTGACTAGTCATGAAAATGAATGGAGACAGGAGCTTGAGGTGTAAAGTTTCTGGCAAGGGATGAAAAGGGTTGCTTCAATCTTGCCAATGTTGAAGTGAAGTTTCAGGTCACCCACAGCTTGATGCAAGTCAAGCAATTGGATAGCACAGCAATGGTGAGAGAGACTAGGGTGGTAGCAAAGAGGTAAAACTGGAAGTGGTCAGCATACATATACACAGAATATTGTAATACCTTTGACCAGGGCTGTCTTGGAGCTGTGGGCAGGATGGAAACCTGACTCAATGGATTCAAATAGGAAGTGATAGGAGAGATGGACACAAAATTGGGTGGCAATGACACATTTGATAACCTCAGAGAAAGGAGAGGTCGGAGATTGGATCTTAACTGGAGAGGACAGAGGAGTCCGGAGAGGTTTTAAGGATAAAGACAGCAGTTTGGAGTGGGGGTGGGGAGGCAATGCCAGAGGAGAGAGTGGTTGATTTCTCCACTTAAGTGTCAGTATCAAGCAACTCCCTCAACAATGTGCCTAACCTCAAAAGAAGTGGCATTTCTACTTTCCATGCCAACTATCTTCAAAAGGGATCAGGACAAGTTTCTGAGAGTAGCCAATATAATTGCATATAGAAGATAGGTGGGTAGTGGAGTATACAGCTTCCAGACACTGGTCTCCTGAGACTTGTTTGATCACCTTCAGGGGGTCAATGAGGAATCTTGGGAGTTTTTTTCCCCCCCTTAAATTGGCCCAAATTATTTTTGCCTCTTCCAGGAGGCTGCGTGAGCGGGGGGAGTGGTGTGCACAAGTTACATCAACTGTTCAGCTGGTCTTTACCTGTTTTTTTTGTATGTTCATACGAGACTGTCCAAACTCATTCCACATTGGACCCTTACAGCCAGCAGCAGAAGAGATCGTATTCCGGATTCGAGCTCAGGTCCCAGAGGTGAAGGACCAATGACTAATCTACTGTGCAACACAGTTCCCTATGAAAGGTTTTAAGGAGGCTTTTGAAAAGAGGAACACGATAATGTACTGGTTATGATACTGGACTAGCAACTCAGAAGTTGGGAGTTTAAATCCCACCATGGCAAGTTATGAAAGTGAATTCAATAAATTTGGGGGCTAGTGCCAAGAAAAAATAACCATGAAAGTTGCCAGATTGCCATGAATATCCAACTGGAACAATTTATTCCTTCCTAGTCTTACCTACTCTAGTCTGTACCATGTAGTGGACTTGTAATGCTACAAAGCATCAGAGCAACTAGAGAATAAATGTGGTCTTACTAGCGTTGCCCACATTGGAGAACAAATTAAAAAATACAGGAAGGAAGGCAGTGAGCTAGTGAGATTATGGGAAGAGTACCAAAGGACAGGGATATAGTTGCTGACCAAACAGCTGCCAGTGGTGGATCAAAGGGATTCAAGAATGAGGAGTAGGTTTTTACTTCTCATTACACAGCATGCCTTCTCTTGGAGGAAATACTGGCACTAACTTGATGGGCTTAATGATCTGTATCTGCACTGTAAAATTCTATTGCTAGCTGCTTGAAAGAGAGGAATATTAAAGGACACAAGGAGCAAACAAGAAAGAGTGCCAAATTCAACTAGGTGGCTATTGTGAAGAAAAGCACCAGTGCAGACTTCATGGGCCAAATGGCATGTTTCTGTATTGTAATATTCCATGATTCTATAATTCTATAGAAGCAGGTTTAAATTCCCAGACCCCCAAGACTTTCTTTACCCACTTTGTGCCATCTAATAATGAGTTTGGTGGAGAATGTAGCTAGTGCTTTACACATTGCGATATTTTAATAAGGGGTTGAGCGACATTAGTGACAAACACATTTGTTAAAATCTCAGATAATGAAATTTCATACAAATACATTAACATTAATTGTTCCCAATGTTACACAGCATGATTTCAAACCCTAAGAATCAAAAACTGACATTAGTATCAGAATTAAATGAGGAACGTGGACAGTCAAGACAACATGTGGCTCAACACCCCTCGCCACTCTCCTCCACTCCTAAATATACAAGAGGTATAACTAAAGGTCTTTAGTATATGATTCTTGGGATATCAGATGACCTCAAGGAGGTTTGACTGCAGCCTACCTAAAACAAGGGTTTCTATTTGAAAGACTTTTTTTTAAAGTCTTATTTTAAGTGAATTCCACATCAACTGTAATCATACAAAGACGCTTCCCTTCAGCTGCATGAATTCGAATCCTGAAGCTTTTTTATTCCCAAGTTATTTAGAATTTTTTATTTTTAAAAAAGTCACTACATTTCTGCACTATTTTGTTTACGGATATTTCCCCCTCCTCAATCACTATGGGGTGGAGAAGAAACAGTGGCCAGGATTTTATGCTTACGTGCTCACAAGGCCACAAAATCTTCCACCCATTCACTTTAATAGGGAGGAAAACATTACAGGTTCACATGCAGAAGCAGAACTCCTTGGCCAGAACGGAGTATTTGTGGAGCAGTTAATTTTAGAGAGATTTTTTTAAATGCCATTTAAAAAAATATTCTTTATCTTGAAGAATAATAACAAAACATCACTCCTTCAATTCAGCCCCCTTGTTTCCATCTACCATCAAGAAAATGGACAAAACAGGACAGCGAGCACATTGCAGCCACTGCTGCGTGAGAAGCTTGGCCCATCTGGATGCGGATGGATCACAGCTGTAGTGTCTTCGGACAGTCATAGTCGAAAATGCAACCCTGACAGGTAACATGGAGAACCATTCTGCACGTTTGTCCCAATATGTTATGTTTATTTAAAATTCCAAAGATTCACAACCCTGAGTGAAGAAGTTCCTGCCTTAAAAGTCCGACCCTTTATCCTGAGACTAGGCCCCCTAGTTCTAGACTCTCCAGCCATTGGAAACAATCTCTCAGCATCTACCCTGTCAATCCCCCCCAGAATCTTAAATATTTCAATGAGATCTCATGTCATTCTTCTAAATTCCAAAGAGTATAGGCCTAATCTACTCAATCTCTCCTCACAGGACAACCTCTCATCCCAGGGATTAGTCTAGTGAACCTTCGTTGCACCGCCTCCAAGGCGAGTATATTCTTCCTTAGATAAGGAGACCAGAACTGTGCACAGTACTCCAGGTGTGGTTTCACCAAAGCCCTGTACAATTGTAGCATGACTTCCTTACTTTTGTACTCTAACTCTAGTAATAAAGGCCAACATGCCATTTGCCTTCCTAATTGCTTGCTGTACCTTTTTTTTTTTTATTCGTTTTTATGGGATGTGGGCGTCGCTGGCAAGGCCAGCATTTATTGCCCATCCCTAATTGTCCTCGGGAAGGTGGCGGTGAGCCGCCTTCTTGAACCGCTGCAGTCCGTGTGGTGAAGGTACTCCCACAGTGCTGTTAGGGAGGGAGTTCCAGGATTTTGACCCAGCGACGATGAAGGATCGGCGATATACTTCTAAGTCAGGATGATGTGTGACTTGGAGGGGAACTTGGAGGTGGTGCTGTTCCCATAAGTCTGCTACCCTTGTCCTTCTAGGTGGAAGAGGTCGCTGGTTTGGGAGGTACTGCTGAAGAAGCCTTGGCAAGTTGCTGCAGTGCATCTTGTAGATGGTACACACTGCAGCCACGGTGCGCCGGTGGTAGAGGGAGTGGATGTTTAAGGTGGTGGATGGGGTGCCAATCAAACGGGCTGCTTTGTCCTGGATGGTGTCGATCTTCTTGAGTGTTGTTGGAGCTGCACTCATCCAGGCAAGTGGAGAGTATTCCATCACACTCCTTACTTGTGCCTTGTAGATGGTAAAAAGGCTTTTGTGAGTCAAGAGGCGAGACACTCACTGCAGAATACCCAGCCTCTGACCTGCTCTTGTTGCCACAGTATTTATGTGGCTGGTCCGGTTAAGTTTCTGGTCAGTGGTGACCCCCAGGATATTGATGGTGTGGGATTCGGTGATTGTCATGCCATTGAATGTCAAGGGGCGGTGGTTAGATTCTTGCTTGCTGGAGATGGTCATTGTCAGGCTGGCCTATAGTTCCCTGTTTTCTCTCTCCCTCCTTTCTGGAATAGTGGGGTTACATTAGCTACCTTCCAATCCATTGGGACCTTTCCAGAATCTAGGGAATTTTGGAAGATCACATCTAATGAATCCACTATCTCTGCAGCCACCTCTTTTAGAACCCTAGGATGTAGTCCATCAGGTCATGGGGATTTGTCGGCTTTTAGTCCCATTAGTTTCCAAAGTACTTTTTCTCTACTGATATTAATGACTAAGTTCCTCACTCTCACCAGCCCCTTGGTTCCCGACTATTTTTGGTATACATTTTGTGTCTGCTATTGTGAAGAGAGATACAAAATATTTATTTACGGTCACTTCAATGTCCTTGTTCCCCAACAGAAGTTCTCCTGTCTCAGCCTCTAAGGGACCATGCTTGTTTTTACTACTCTCTTCCTTTTTACATTCTTGTAAAAGTTCTTACAATCTGTTGTTATATTTCTTGCTAATTTACACTCATATTCCATTTTCTCTCTCTATCAAACACAAGATTGCTCGTAATATCCTCACAATACTAAATGAAGTTACTTTCTCCATTTTCCCCCCTCTGTCTTGCTATGTTTTCTCCAGGCACATGGATCCGATACAATGGCGGAGGCTCCTTAATTTACTACAGATATTGCCTACATGGGCCCAGATCAGTAGACAGCTTGCATTAGTTTCCTCCCCTCCTAAATAAAACAAACACAAACACAAAAAATGTGGGTGGTTCCAGGCAACAGCAGGACCAAAAATAAAACCGGAACAAACACAATCAAAACTGTGGGGATTTAACCTTGGGTCTCAAAACCATGACTTGACTCTTATGAA
Organism: Somniosus microcephalus; assembly: GCF_052327205.1. Lineage (NCBI taxonomy): Eukaryota > Metazoa > Chordata > Chondrichthyes > Squaliformes > Somniosidae > Somniosus > Somniosus microcephalus. The sequence goes on from NC_141012.1 coordinate 2,842,188, forward strand.
GATATTGGGCTTCCGGCTATACTGCTGTGAACTACAGTGAATGCAACAGAAGAGCACATCATTGGGAAATGGATAATGGAAGCTGTAGTAGGGTCGAGTCCATTGAGTAACATGAATAATAAAACTGGTCCAGTGGCGGTTTGCAACTTTTGCAGCAATTGGCACAGGCCCAGTTATCAGAGAGACAGATGTGGACAGTGTACTCGAGGAACTGACAATCCTTGCCTGCCAAACAGGATTGCATGGTTAGTCTTAATGTAACTATTCACTCACATGGGGATGATTAAATAACCCCTGCAAGTCCAGATGTGCCCATAGCAGCCAAGAGGCTCTATCTAAACTCAACAAAAGAACTCAACAATTTTAACATTCTTTTTTGGGGGGGGGGGGGGGGGGGTGGCAGGGTTGTAGGAGGGGAGGAAGCCAGTAATGGTTTAATAATTGTGAGAAAGTTTTACTCCTTAAATGTTTTTGTAATCTTCCAAGTGTCAGTTTGGACACACAAGCACTGGACACAATGAAAGAACATGAAAACACAAAGGTGACTTGGACAATCGAGCCTAAAAAGACTTGCATATTGATAAATAGAACAAGATCAAATGATTTGGTTAGTTTAAATGCAAAATAATGGATGCCTTGGAGTGAGGTACAGATCGCCACAGATGTATGTTGGCATAATGCACGAAGATTCAGAGGATAAACTTACAAAGAATTTTACAGCACAGAAACAGGCCATTCGGCCCAACAAGTCTGTGCCAGTGTTTGTGCTCCACACGAGCCTCCTCCCACTTTACTCCATCTCCCCCATCAGCATATCCCTCCGTTCCTTTCTCTCTCATGTGTTTACCCAGCTTCCCCTTAAATACATCTATGCTATTAGCCTCGACCACTCCCTGTGGTAGCGAGTTCCACATTCTCACCACTCTCTGGGTAAAGAAGTTTCTCCTGGATCCCCTATTGGATTTATTAGTGACTGTCTTATATTTATGGTCCCTAGTTTTGGACTCCCCACAAGTGGAAACATCTTCTCTACGTCGACCCTATTGAACACTTTCATAATTTTAAAGACCTCGATCAGGTCACCCCTCAGCCTTCTCTTTTCTAGAGAAAAGAGCCCCAGCATGTTCAGTCTTTCCCGAGTGTTGCACCCTCTCAGTTCTGGTATCACTGCACAAGAAGTTTGCGAATCTCATTATCTGTTACTTTTCACAACATTAAATGTTGGGTCTATTTTTGTGCTGGCAGTCGGTGTGAACAATTATCTGAGCACCCCATGCTGCTAATGAATGGGGACACTCACACTGCAAGATTACCAACTCTCATGCTAATACTGCAAGTTTATAATAGAAAAATAGTTTACAATTTACATAGACCTCTATGGTCTGTATATGTACAAAACCTAATCATTATTGGAAGCACACACTGACTAATAGTTTATTTGCACTAGACATGCACAGCAGCCTGCTGGGGAAATGATCTGCATCTATTTGAACTCAGACAAATAGAAACAAACAGCCTTACGGAAAAACATTTCATAATAAACCACTTTTACAAGTATGAAGGAATGGAATTATCACCAAAGGAAATAACCAACTTCTAGGACTTTTCTGCTCACTCAACGCTCTTACTTCAATATTGAAAAAATCTTTAATTTTACCCAATTAAAGCTACCAGCTCTTATATTCACCCCCACATTAACTCTAGCTGAGGGACAGTTCTACAGGTACCTTGCCCAAGTGTCTATTCTTCGTGTCTGAACACAGAAAGCGAGTGGTAGCAGGCCACTCTACCATGAGGACATCACAAATCAGATCCTGTCCTCATCGGATACAAACACATTTTTCACAGGGGTGACCGAATAACATTCAGGAGCAGGAACTCTGGCTGATTTTTCCCCTTTGCTAACCCAAGGGTTCTGGGGCTAATTGCAGCATTTCAATTGCTGTCCCAATAATTAAACCTGGGATTTTCTGTTTGGAATGATTTAGTGCTACACTATCCAGTGCCTTGACCCACTAGGCCATCAGATGAGCAGCCCTCTCATACTTGGTCACATACTGATGTACTTACCTGAAAAAGTCGAGTGAAAATGTCAAATTCAAAGACAGAGATGAAGTCATTACACGTCAGATCGATAGTGGATTTCAAGGCCATGGCCTCCAGGCCAGAGGTGATTGGATGAACATCATGCAAGGCTTGTCGAAAAACCTTCCAGTGAACGATTGTCCTGACACAGGGAGAAGACACAGGTCAGTCATCATACGATTACAAAATGCAGTAGTATGAAATGCAGCAGGTTCTACACCAGCATAACACCACTCTGATCCACCACAAATATGTCTTCAATTACAAGATACAACGGTGCCAGTAGTCCTGATTGGCTGCCTTCTAGTGGTACCAGTCAATCCATGTTACTGTGATTTGCCAAGCTAGAACATGGTTTTATATGATTTAGTACAGGAGTTCAGCCGACAGTGGACGCGTGGTTTTCCTACTGTGCATTGCACAGTATAAATGACCCTACCCGCGGGGGACCACTGACATTGTAGACACACAAAATTGTGCTTCAGTGGTGTACTCATTTGTACTAAGAACTGTGCTATAAAACTATGAGGAAACTGAAAAGGGAAGAAACTTGCGGGCAGTAAATGTTCTCCCATCGACTTGTCCTACAATGTACAATCTTCAGCTCCTAGGTCACTACACCAGCCACACTTTATAAGCAAGCAAATGCATCGCAAGAGTGCACTTCTGGATTTCCATTCCCCTCCTCCCTATGAGGAAATGCCTGACCTGCACAATGTGATTCTCCACAACTGCATGACTGAAATTCATCATTTGCTGTGTAAGGAAATTATTGATCATCGAAATGACCCCACACCCTGCTAATTTTCTGCAGGGTGTGCTGGAGCTCCAACACAGAATAAATGCAGCTCGTCGGGTAGATCACATCCAACCTTGTGATCCCCTCTCCGGGTAGATCACATCCAACCTTGTAATCCCCTCTCCGGGTAGATCACATCCAACCTTGTGATCCCCTCTCCGGGTAGATCACATCCAACCTTGTGATCCCCTCTCCGGGTAGATCACATCCAACCTTGTAATCCCCTCTCCGGGTAGATCACACCCAACCTTGTGATCCCCTCTCCGGGTAGATCACATCCAACCTTGTGATCCCCTCTCCGGATCAAGTACAAATACCAATACAGAGGTTTCAGATTCAGCTCCCATTCAGTATTGGTTTAGCTTATCTCCGATGGGATAGCAATTGCAGCATTACAAATTGACCTCCGCGCCCCCACATTACGGAGGGGAAATTGGTGCTGGTTTCCAGTCCTGACTGCGAGAAATGCACGGACCTCAGGGGGGACAGGACCTGGGTCGACTCTGATGCCCTCCATAGTTAGTTAAATAGCCTCCTGCCACTCATTGTGTAGGTTGACACATAAAGAATGACAACTTGGGCAAAGTACCAGAGGGCAACCAACACTCTAGCAGTGGAGGAGAAACGAGGGGAGAAAACAGTGGAAAAAATCATTTTCAATAAAAATGCAGAGGAATAAGCAGACTTATCTATGCCAAATTAGGTAGATGGAGTTGACATTATTGTATATTACGGGTCAGCACTGACATGCACAAGAGACCTCAACATGTACAGCTTTGAAGATAGAAATTTTACAAAATCAGCTGTATGTTCCAACTTGCAGATACCAGGGCAGCAACAGCAGCCTAGACTGCAGAGATAAAACCAGATGGCACAGATCAGTAACAGTCCCGGTAGCTGAGTAATGAGCGCACCAATTTAAGTCTTCAATGGTTCAAATAAGTGTGTGCATCGGATGTCATTTCAGTTGCATCTGGGACACAGAATTTAACCGACAGCCAATTTTTTTTAAACATCGCAGGGACAGGTGTGCTTTCTAAACTTTGGCTACCCATGCCCAATCTACATGCACATTTCACATCAGTACAGTATCTGTCACTGTTCACTGATCTTATCATGGAACACGCGTGAGCTCAGTCAGTCTGCAGCAGCAAGCAACACAGCAGTGCCGAAAGCTTTCTACAGTGCATAACAAGCCCTACAAAGAAAGGTACAACACTGAACTTGGCTCTGGGTAATGAAGCAATGTAGGTTAGCAACATGAAGGTCAGAAAAAAGTTAGGGGTGAGTAATTGTAGCAAAATTAGTCTTAAGGTTAAAATAAAAAATAATCAAAACCAAAGTTGATTGATTAGAGAAGGGTGAGCTACAGATGGACCCATCACTGGGGTCTGAAATTCCTCACACTCGGTTCCTGATAAGCCTGCAAGCTAATGAAGATAGTGGGCGAGCTAGAAGAGCAGCAGCAGCTCACAGTGCTGTGGTATGCCCATTCTGTTGCCAACCCATGCTATATAGGTGGAGTGGGTACTCTATTTCAGACAAACAGAAACTCTATCTAGAGGGGAGGCGAGGAGAATTTTTTCACTCGGAGTTGTTGGGATCTGGAACGCTCTACCTGAAAAGGTGGTGGAAGCCGATTTCATAAATCATTTTAAAAGGGAGTTGAACAGATACGGAGGATGAGGAAGTTACAGGGTTACGGGCAAAGAGCGGGGGTGTGGGACTGAGCACCACTGCTCTTTCAAAAAGCCAGCACAGACACGACGGGCCGAATGGCCTCCTTCTGTGCTGCAAGTTTCTCTGATTCTATCCGATAGCATTTCTCAATAACTTGGTTTGGAGACCCTTTTGAGGTTTTTTTTACATTTCCATTTGTCTAGTTCAGATTTGGGAGAGTGGCATCTGGGCACCGAGCTTCCCGGATCAACACTGCCAACAGTGCCTCAGTTACCCCGGGGCAGAATCACAGTCCCACATTTTTGTGTGTCTATGTACAAATGTGAAGAGCTGGCACACTGCCCTCCTGCTATACAAACTTTAACAAGCATCAATGTAAAAAAGCACCCATCAGAATGGTGATGAGTTTCTGCACATCTCAGACACCTGGCTAACCAAAAAATTATGAATGCTAATCAACTGCAGCACACTGAAGTCTGACCACATTGCTCAGCTCGTGAAATATGAATGGATTGGACAAGTTCCATTCCATATATGGGCAAAGCAGAACATGCTGAATATTAAATAGAGCCATGCCTCTACTAACACTGGGAAAAATCCTGAGCCAGACAGCAAACATTCCTCTAACAACCAGACTGCCATGATATACCCAAACTAAGGGATTACAAACAGCCCCGGCAGTTAGTGATGATAGGGACGGACCCAGTAAATTTGTTGTTATTCGGAACAGAAGTTGCCATTGCTGATGTCAAGATGTTACTATAAGCCCTGTATACAGGAGACTAAGTCCTCAACTGTTCCATTTTAATTTGGATGTCCTGACATTAAACAGTACCACTAAGGAAAGCAAAAGTGGCACACAAGATTCCAAGTCAGCAAATGCAGCTGGTTATAGAGAAAAGTACTCCTGGAGTCCTGGCCCAAGTGTCAACCTGAACAACACACTTTCAACATAGTGCAGGTGGAGAGGTGTGGTCAGTTGCATTCCAATCAAAAAACATTTATTTCTGTTTATATCCATGGTACATAAACAGAGACCTACTGTTATATCTATCACCATGTTGACCCAGCATCATGACATACTTGCCACTTTGCAGCTGGTGCTTTATCGGTCATTTTGCCCCTTATATAAATATATAAAGAAAGACTTGCATTTATAGAACGCCTTTCAAGACCTCAGGACATCCCAAAGCGCTTTACAGCCAATAAAGTACTTTTGAAGTGTGGTCACTAAGTTCCCGCAATCAGTAATGTGATAATGACCAGATAAGCTGTTTTACTGATAGTGACCAAGGGATAGTCATATATTCAACAAGGTTTCCTCTGTATTTCTTCTATGGTTTAAAACAAGTAGTGATTATTTTAGGTAATGTCAATCTGTAGAGCACTGCCAGTCCCTAAATCAAACACTGAAAGCATGTCTGCTGTCACGGATTCTACACAAGACTGTAACTCAGTGCTCTACTTTTAGATTATGACCAGATAACTAATGTGGTCATGAAGTCTATAATCTTGATAACTACTGTTAAACACGTAGCTAAAATAACTATTTGCCATGACCACTCAGCCCCATACACTGTATTAGCTACCATCTGTATGAGTGTAGTTACCAACTTCAAAAATAGATACTCGAACATTGCCTCCAGAAGGTCAGCATAAAGAGCTCCTGCCAGAAAAGCGATTAACCTTAAATCTCGATGGTCAGTTTGGCATAAGCGAAGAGTCCAAATGTTTCCTTAAAAATACATAAAACTTTATGGACAGTTGCAGTACATGCCATTTAAACACAGACTTATTGCAACCTTTTGTATATTAGAATGTCAATATCCCTGTTCGATTTATGCTTCTTCTGAATTTGCTGCAAGAACACGAGACTGGTTAAGAACAAGAAAAGACACTGGACACAACAAGCCCGTCCATTTTTGTCTGACCGTAACCCCACAAAACACCTCCTCAGAACATCCCTCAATCATTTGCCCCAGAGATAAATTAATTGTTTCTTGAACCCATTTACCCTGTTCCCTTCAATGGTCTTCACCGCTAACTAATTCCAGAAGTCTATATATTATTTTAAAAAGTCCAATCATTCCTGGTATCTTCGAACATCATAGTTTTTAAAAAAACTTTTGCACCCTTCTCCACAATGAATAACTTGCCTGCATCGACTCTATCAAGTACCTTTATAAATGTGGAAAATTTAGATCACCTTGAAGTATCGCCCCTCCCTAAAAGGAAAACGAGCTGAATTTTCTTAACCTTTCAATACAACCCAGATACCAAACACCAAAATCTTTTTGTCTGCTCACCCTTCTATCCTCTCCAAAGTCAGCAGCATCCTTCTTTCAATTGGATTAGAGCCTTTGGAACTGTACACTCTATTTGGGGTCTGACTAAGACTCCTTACAGTAATAGTATAACCTCACGATTTGTCTTTGTGATTACACTGTTACTTTGAAGCTCCCGCAAAACTTGCAGGAATATAGTTATTAGTTCACTATATTCAACCACAGTGAGCAGGTCTCAATTACACTGGGACAGGAAATTTAGGGCTTTTTCCTCACAGACATGTGATTTCTTTTGTTAAATGAGATTAGCAGTTACAAAATAGTGAACACATAAAATATCACTGAAAAATTAAAATACTAATTATAATCCTGGGGGAGAGCAGTGTTTCAACTTGTAAGTTTTAATACATCTTTTTGTTTGGCATCCCTTCACTATTACAGATTCATAGACAAATATAGCCATTGTTTGCCACTACAAGGCTCTGTTTCGTAAATGAAGGACTCCAAATGAAGCCCCAGACTGCTAAAGAGAGATTAGTACATTTTGTGAAAGGACGGTGAGTGTGGGAGTGCAGCTGGTCTGATGGATCAGTGCATGCTCTGTGCTCCCACACCCAGGAAGCTGCTTGTGCAAGCTGTTTATCAACTGCTTCCAAACAAACACTTGTGTGTAAGGTACAGCAATCACATTTTCTGTTTCTATCAGGCGGCTGGGCAGTTTTTTTTATTGCGAAACAATAACTTTTGTCAGTTATTAGAGCTGCTATCTACTGGTTCTTCACTCTTGCGAGTCAGAAGGTCATGGGTTCAAGCCCCAGTCCAGGACTTGAGCACATAATCTAGACTGATACTTCAATACAGTACAGGAAACTCTTTGGTATCCGGCACTGATGGTACCGGGATGGTGTCGGTTGATTAAAAATTCCGGATGAGGGAGAGGGTTATCTACTGAGGCTATTTTTAGCAAACAAAAATGTAAAAAATCAAGAAATGTGCAGTATACAGTAATTGTGTACTCACCTACAGAATGTTGTGTTAAATGGATGGTGGAAGATGCTTGATTAAGTACAGTACTGCCAGTTGAGGGTAATCCATAACTCTAACGATTTCCGACAGCGCCAAGAAGCCGAGTAGTAGCAGTTTGGAGAACTAACCAACTCGGCCACGGCAACATTTCCGGTTATTGAGGGGTTGTTTTCAGAGTGTGAATTTTGCCGGTTAATAGAGAATTCCAGATATTTAGGAGCCGTTTAAACGAGAGTTTCCTGTACTGAAGGAATACTGCATTATCAGAGGGGTTTTCTTTTGTATGAGAGATGTTAAGCCAAGACCACAGCTATCCTCGGAGATGGAAAAGATCCCATGGCACCATAATTAACAAAACACTCCAAAGAAATTTTTGCAAAAGTATGAAGCTCTACCACTTTACATGCATTTGATGCTACTATAGTCATCAAAACCCAATGGACCCAGGCAATTTTCTGGGCTTGTATTGGCTAGAGAAACTAGTTGATTGCTCACCTGTTTATTGTTGCCTGAAAATCAGTCTTAGTCATTAACGTGAACTTCATTAGCACAGCATTTTGCATTATATAATGAGGTGAGGGTTACAGTTAATATCCAATAGGATGAAATTCAACAAGTAAACTTCAGGGGTTATGGTCCAGCAGCTTTTCACAAAGATGGTTATAGCTACTCCCTTTAAGATTGTGTACTTTTTTTTTTTGAAGCCGAGGATGCACAGGAGGATGGTAGAAAGATGTTCACACTTCTAGATCGGTAGCAGGGGTATAGTAATAGTGGGAATAGCTGTACGTAAACTGACAACAAGAAGCCCGGGAGGTTGATCATAGCAAAGGAATAGGGTGATCATCTTGGAAGGGGGGGAAAAAAAATAAATCAGGATTCTATCACAATGCTGAAAATCATACGAAACAATTGGAAATGAAGGAACTCACTTTTCTCCAAATGCTTTCCTCCAGAAATCTGCTGCATCTGCTTTTGTGATCCTGAAGGTGTCCCCCTGGAACACTCCGTTTTGGAATATAGCTTTCAGCTCTGCCAACATGTGACTGAATATCAGTGACAGCTTGGTCAAATGTCGTCTGCAAGGAGAGAGAGAAAAACAAAAATATTTTATCTGAATAATCATCTTCTGAAAGTGCCGACTACTTGCTAGGTACAGGTAGCTTGTCCAAATGACTGTTAGTCATTTGTTGGCAGGACTACTTGACTGCAGACAACACCACAGCAGAGCTCAAACTTGCCTTCACCCAACATTCAGACTTGTGTTTTCAGGAAGATTCACGGGATTGCAAGCAGAAGCAAGGGTCCCAGCCGACTTTCCCTTCCCGAACATGGGTGCCGAGGCCAATAGCAGCATCCCCCTCAGTGCCCCAGCCGAGAGGAGCTCACTCAGCCCAGACTGGGGCTCAGTCCATCAGGGAGCCCGCCTCACCATTTTAGTCCCATGCAAGTCTGTGTGCCTCCGCTGCAAACTCTTCATGCCCTCCTCCCCAAAACAGCTCAGCCCAATTTTCAGGGCAAGAGGTAGTAAATGGGAACCCAATATATATATCTGTGAATATACCCAACCCTGAGCAATACAAGAGTCCGAGAAGACTCGATAAACTAAGGATACGTTTTCTTTTAAAAAAAATAAAAGCATTGATTCATTTAACAAAAACTTGTTTACAAAAATATCCGCTACAGAAGTAAAAGTAATTTAAAGGAAAAATGTATTCAAATATATTAAAACCATGCATAACCCATAAATGATACTATACAAGTAAACACTGCTATGGGATGCTGAAGAGTAGTTTTAATACATGGCTAAGTACAAGAAAAGACATACGACAAAGTATAAAATAGAATCAGAAAATGCTGGAAACACTCGGGGAAAAATTCAGTTGTTTGTGCCTCCCGTTAGCGCCTTAAGAGGGTGCCAATTGGGGCGCAAAGCAACTAGCGCCCGGGCGCGGCGATGTTTGTGCCGCTCGTGAAATTAACTAGACATTTTGCGGCGGCGCTAAACACTACCGCCACAATCTCCTGCGCCGGCAAATTGTGACGTCAGTCGAGTGCGCAACGCCCCGGACCGGATATCGAGTGGCGCCCCCTGCCTTACCGCCTGCTGCTAGCAACGACAGGTTGAGGGGAGCGTTATCCTGTCAGAAAGGGACTAGGGGAGCGCTATTGAAAGGCGACCACCGCCTCCTGCCTTTTTTTGTCGGTGACATTTTTGCACCACGCATTCTGAGAGAGAGAGAGACTTCTGGAGAGATTCAACGCTGTGTGAAGGAGTTTTGAGTACTGAGCAGCACTTTGCAGGTTTATTTGGATTTGCCCTTCCTTGCTTCGCCAGCGCTCTGAGGTAGCACCTTGCTACTCGGCCTTTGCACCATAAGACAGGTGTGAAGCGCCTGATTTAGCGCTCCAATCACCTCCAGGGGCGATAAAAGCCAAGTTTGCAGTCGGAGGTGATAATTAGCGCCAGGCGCTAAACTTTGCGCACCGCCAATAATGGCGCCCCAAATGGAGCGATACCGAATTTTCCCCCCTCAACATGTCAGGCATGATCTCTGGAGAAAGAGAGCTAACGACCCCAATATTTACAGGGAGGGTCGAAAGGAGTGGGGGCGACTTTCAACAGCCGGGAAACCCAGAATTTAACGAACTGCCAAATTTAACACCCAACTTGAAATGTTTTTTTCTCTATTTTCCGCCTGGCAGCCGGCCAGATTGAAGTTGCCTGGCTGCCAGGCGGAAAAGCCTGCGGTACAAGACAGCAGCCGAGAACCGGAGAGGAGGGAGGGAAGAGATCGTCCTGGGGGTGGGGCGATCGCAGTGGGTGCAACATCAGATCGTGGGGAGGAAGGCAGATCACGGCAGGCTTGTTTGGGGGCCAGAAGGAAGCACTCCTGCTCCTCCCGGCCCACAAGCAGTGCTGGAAAAGCACTTACCTGCTGCAGCCGGCAGTTCTCGCCTCCATTTAGCTGCCAGGATTCCCGAGCCCTGGGAAACCCAGCCTGCAGCCATTAAATCCAGATAGCTGTTAAAATCTGAGGTGCGCAGCCTCATTAACATATTCTAATTAACAACCCACCTCTCGAGAGTAGGCTACTCACCCGCCCTCCAACCTGCCCCAGTTAAACCGGAAGTAGGCACATGCATGGCGGGTTGGGGTCGGTTTCCCCATTTTTAATAACACCCCCACCGCCCCCTCCCGGGGATTTTCAGCATCTGCAGTATTTTGCTTCTGTTTTAAGACAAAGTATATATTAGTCCTCTGTTTCCACCCTTTTTTTTTTGAAGAATCAGGTTTTTCCATTCTTGACGCCACTGAGTATTTATCAGAATGAATCTCAATCAACAGTTTGTAACTGGACCATAAATAAATTCACAGCAGACAATTTGCTGGACTCAAACCTTGCGCAAACATCCCTGTACCATTAATAGCACTAAACCTGGGGTTAGATTGCTGCCCTCAGCAACAGTACAATAAAGTTTGACTTGTGCACCAGATTTTAATTTCTTTAACAGAATTTAAATTTTAGGAAAGTAAGAGAATGCATATTTGACCAAACTTTTATTACACTTCAGGAAGCCCGAATTGTTGGACTGGGAAATAAACATTTCAAGCTCATGGAATAAACACAATCTATTGTCATCTCATCTCATGTCGATAGATTTCAGCTCGACACAGACACACAGCTTTGTTATAATTGAGTCCTGAAAGAACGAGCCGTGCACATTCAATCAATGGACTGAAGCCATACAATCCACAGTCCAGTCACATTTCACAAGGAATGACTTCCATTGCTTTCTGCATATTATCACAACACAAATAGAACAGTCAGGGGGCGGCTTTAGATCACTGGCTGAGTGACAGGCCTCTGTACAGAATGCCATTCGTTTTTTTTTTAAAAAGAGTGGGGCTCTCCCTGCATTAATTTTAGTTTCTTGGTGTACACTGATTATCCATTTACCATTAATATCATCTCTAATAGGGCTTAGCAAGAGGCTTCTCTTTTTAGGGGTGTCTGGATCACCTTACAGCTACCGTGCTATTAGATTTTTTTCTGTCTAGTTTGCACTAAAGAAACAGTGTAAAACTAACCTCCTAGCTCTTTGATACCTTTGAAAATTAACTCGTGTTAGAGGCAGTCACAGCCAAATCAGTCAATACCAGCTACAATATAGAAGAGCTAGCACTCAGAATTTCCAAATCTTAAAAGATATATCATTATAATATATTAGAACTTTAGCTCATAATCATAGGGGGGGGGGGGGGGGGGGAGATAGGGTGCAGAGAACTTAAAAATCAAGAAGCTATTTTACCACCAACTTTTTCTCCTCTCCTGAAGATATTAATGCTTGCTGGGGTACAGATCTACAAAAGTGCTGGCAGCATTCTGAAATGTTGCCCAAGGGGGTCATTGCTCATAGTCAACAAATGCAAGCCGGCGATTTGTTCATGGTGGGGGGGGGGGGGGGGGGGGGGGCGGGGTGGAAAGAGAGGGGTCACTCTGAGCCTATTCCTATTCTCACACAATGTCCAGACGTGCACACTTTCCAACAGGGGTCTTTTGATGAGGAGGTAGGAACGGTGCCTGATTTTTTCCCTCCTTAGCCCACGGATGCTGAGGTCAATTGTAACGTCCCTACTTCCATCCAGACCAGATCTGTTAACTCAGCATAGACCAGGAATCTAACCCTGGGCCTGATGATCTGTATGGATTAGTGCGACACCAGTCAATGCTTTCACCCACCAGGCTTCCAGGGATCTAAATAGGTTATTTTTAATGAACGCAATGAACTGGCAGGTTAATCATTTAGTGGGTCTTGGGTCTTTCTTACCTGCTGGAGACCATATCTTTCCCAATTTTTATTTCTCTGATCATATGGTGAGTCAGAGGCTACAATGTTGAAAGTGAAATGTTGAGATATAGAACTGGGGAGGGGGTTGCAGATTTCCACCGAAAGGATTCAAATTTATATATTTTTAAAAAAAGAGATTGGCTACTAGATAAATAGTTTCTTATCCAATGCAGGTAAAGAAAGACTTGCATTTATATAGGGTCTTCCACGACCTCAGGATGTCCCAAAGTGCTTTACAGCCAATGAAGTACTTTTGAAGTGTAGTCACTGTTACAATGTAAAAACGCAGCAGCCAATTTGTGCAAAGCAAGGTCCCACTAACAGCAATGTGATAATGACTAAATAATCTGTTTTTTAGTGATATTGGTTGAGTGATAAATATTGGCCAGGACACCAGGGAGAAATCTCCTGCTCTTCTTTGCAATAGTGCCATGGGATCTTTATTACATCCACCCGAGAGGGCAGACAGGGCCTCGGTTTAACGTCTCATCCGAAAAGCGACAATTCCAACACTCCCTCAGTATCGTACTGAAGTGTCAGCCTAGATTTTGTGCTCATGTCTCTAGATTGGGATTTGAACCCTCAACCTTCGGATTCAGAGGCAATGGTATTACCACTGAGCCATAAACTGAAAAAAAGAAAGCATGAATCAGTGACAATATTTTAGAATGGATACGTAATTGGTTGAACAATAGACCCCAGAGGGTGATGGTATAGGGATTGTCATCAGCCTGAATTGTCATCACTAGATTACCAGCAGGGTCCCAACCAGGGTCTGTTTTCAGACCCCTTTTGTTTAATATCTTCATAAATTATCTGGAGCTAGGAGTCACAAGCACAATGGCTAAATTATGCAGATGATACAAAGCTAATAAAGGTGATAGTGTAGGAATTCGTCAATTCCTACACTAAGAACTGAGGTCGACTCAGGCGATCAAACAAACAGGCTTTTAATGTAAAACTAAACGAGTTTAAACAGTTTAAGATCGATACAGGAGAACCACGAAAACAGGTCTGTACAAGAGGGAGCTTCCACGAGGACTGCCTGGGCAGTCACCTGGTTTGCGACATGACGTCATCGCGTTTACCCGCGGTTTCCTGCACTCTTAAAGGGGCCACGCCCCGTGCATACAAACACTATATACAAAACAAAGTAATGTCTAACACAATGGTACAGACTTAGGCTGGTGTTAGAACATCGTTAAAGGGAATTACGTACAGTTGCCCAGAGTCACTCAGTGGCTCCGCCACATGCGCCCCCCCAGAATTCGCTTTAACAGACAAAGTCAAAAGGCGAGGGGGTCTGATGAGCCTGTCGGAACGACTCCTGTACTCCTGCGGTGAAGGCTGCTGGGCGGCTGGCGGCGGTTGCGCTTGGTCTGCCGGAACGGCGCTGGGTGGCCAACCTCGTCTCGGCGGTAGTGCTGTCTCGACGGGGCGGTCGAGGTCCAGATGCGCCGGCTTCAATCGATCGACTGAAATGTGGTCCGGTTTACCACTGACATCTACAGTGAAGGTTTTGTCCCCTGCCTCCAACATGCGGAAGGGACCAGTATATGGGGCCTTGAATGGATTCCGGTGAGCATCGTGGCGAATAAAGACGTATTCTGCTTTGTGAAGCCCCGTTGGAACGTGCGAACTCTGCAGCCCGTGGTGCGAAGTGGGCACCGGCGCGAAACAGCTGGCCGCCTCCCGGTGACTAGTCAGCTGGTCAGACGCAGACCAAGGCTTCGTTGATTCTGGTAGGAAATCTCCTGGGACTCGCAACGGTTGTCCGTACACCAGCTCCGCGGATGAAGAGGGAAGGTCTTCTTTGGGGGCCGTGCGAAGGCCCAACAGGACCCACGGTAGCTTGTCTGCCCATCCAGCGTCCTGGAGGCTGGCCCTCAGGGAGGCTTTTAGTGACCGGTGGAAACGTTCACAGAGACCATTCGCCTGTGGGTGGTAGGCTGTGGTGCGGTGTAATTTGACACCGAGCCCTTGGGCCACTGCATTCCAGAGTTCGGAGGAAAACTGTGGTCCCCTGTCTGAAGAAATATCAGCAGGCACTCCGAAACAGGCGACCCAGGTGGAAATGAACACCCTGGCCACGTCCGCCGAAGTAGTGGATGATAGGGGAACCGCCTCCGGCCATCTGGTGGTGCGGTCAACCATGGTCAGGATGTGTGAAAAACCATGGGAGGGTGGGAGTGGACCCACCAGGTCCACATTGACATGGTCAAACCGTCGCTCCAGCACTGTGAAGGTGGCCAACGGAGCTTTGATGTGACGCTGTACTTTGGCCTTTTGGCAGACCACGCAGGTGTTGGTCCAGTCGCGGACATCCTTGTGCATGCCGTGCCATACGAATTTCCTCGACATCAGCTTCTGGGAGGCCTTCATTCCTGGGTGTGACAACCCATGTATGGCGTCGAACACTTTGCGGCGCCAGACGGCCGGTACGACAGGGCGAGGGTCCCGAACGGAGACGTCACACAAGAGCGTGGTACCTGCCACATGGAACTTCACGTCGGCCAACTGGAGGCCAGTGACGGTGGTTTTGTAGGCTTGGACTTCTGGGTCCGAGGCTTGATCCGCTGCCATGAGGGCGTAATCGATGCCTAAATGAACCGTATTGACGGTCGCGCGGGAGAGGCAGTCGGCCACCAGGTTGTCCTTACCGGCCACGTGCTGTATATCCGTGGTGAACTCGGATATGTACGTCAGGTGACGTTGCTGTTGGGATGACCACGGTTCAGCGGTCTTGGCCATGGCGAAGGTGAGCGGCTTATGGTCCACGAAGGCGGTGAAGGGACGTCCTTCCAGGAAGAAGCGAAAATGTCGGATGGCCAGAAAAAGAGCGAGCAACTCCCGGTCGAATGTGCTATACTTCTGCTCGTTCCGCCGTAGTTGACGGCTGAAGAATGCCAACAGCTGCCAGGTCCCATTCACCCACTGCTCTTGCACGGTGCCAATTGCGTAGTCTGACGCGTCGGTGGTGCGGGCGATGGTGGCTCCTGGCAGCGGGTGCGCCAGCATAGTCGCATTGGCCAAAGCTCTTTGTGTCAGCAAATGCCCAGGCCATGTCCTCCGTCCAGTCTACCGTATCTGTGCCTGTCCTGCCCTTGAGGGCCTCGTACAGGGGCTGCATGAGCAGTGCTGCCTTAGGCACGAAACGGTGGTAAAAGTTTACCATGCCTAGGAATTCCTGCAGGGCCTTAATGGTTTGCAGGCGTGGAAAGGATGTCACCGCCTCTACCTTCGCTTGTAAAGGAACCGCTCCCTCTGAAGTGATGCGATGCCCCAGGAAATCAATTTGCCGCAGACCAAACTGACACTTGGCCGGGTTGATAATCAGGCCGTGTTGGCTGAGACGCTGAAAAAGGGTGCGTAGGTGACAGATGTGTTCTGCTTTGGTGGGACTGGCAATGAGGGTGTCGTCTAAGTAGACAAAGAGGAACTTGAGGTCCTGCAGCACGGAGTCCATCAGGCGTTGGAATGCCTGGGCGGCGTTCTTTAAGCCAAACGGCATTCTTAAGAACTCGAAAAGGCCGAATGGGGTGATGACTGCGGTCTTCTGAATGTCTTGGGGATGAACGGGGACCTGGTGGTAGCCCCGGACGAGGTCAACTTTCGAGAAGACAGTGTTCCCTGCCAAATGGGCGGAGAAATCCTGAATATGGGGGATCGGGTACCGATCAGGAGTGGTGGCGTCGTTTAGGCGTCGATAGCTGCCGCATGGCCGCCGCCAGGCTTCGGGACGATGTGGAGGGGTGAAGACCAGGGACTATTTGACCGGCGAATAATCCCTAACCGTTCCATGGTCGCGAACTCCGCTATCGCGACCGCCAGCTTGCCAGGTTCCAGGCCCGCGCGTAGACCGGGGGGGCCGTTGGTGGTGATGTGGTGTTCCACACCATGTTTCGTGGCCGCGGAGGAGAAAGTGGGCCTCGTCAGGTCGGGGAATTCGCCGAGCAGGCGAGCGAACTCATCCGGAGCCGGAAAATCACAGGCGACGGTGCGCGACGTAGTGTTACTGCGGTAACAAGGGATAGAATGAAAAGTTGCCGCGTTGATCAACCGCCAGTTCCTCACGTCAACCAGGAGGCTGTTGGTGCACAGGAAATCCGCGCCGAGAATGGGTTGCGAAACCTTGGCCGTCACAAACTCCCAGTGGAAACGCTGGCCTCCGAAACACAACTGCACCCGCCGTCTGCCGAAGGTCCGAATTGCCGCGCCATTGGCCGCTTCAAGGGCGAGACCGTGAATCCCGGTCTGCATATCGAGGGCGGACGCAGGTAAGATGCTGCACTGCGCCCCGGTGTCGCACAGGAAACGACGACCGGAAAGAGTATCGGTGATAAACAGCAGCTTGCCTGCGTTGCCGATCGCCATCGCGGCCGTGGGGCGCCCGTTACACCTGGTCCTCGTAGTTTTTTTTTTTGGGGGGGGGGGGGTGGAGAAACTGCAGGGAGGGCGGCAACGTCTCACTTTCGCACCGAACCGCACGTGGTAGGGACACAGCTCAGCAGGCCTACGAGCTGGGGCGGCGTCTGTGGGGGATGGGCGCCTCGTGGCGGCGCAGTAATGCTGAGTAACGGCGAATATTTTGTCCGCCTCTGCCGCAAGTGCCGCGCAGTCCTCGACTTCAGATCTGGCCAGGGCAGCTTGCACCTGTTCCGGTAGCTAGCGGAGGAATAATTCCCGGAATAGGAAGCATTCTAGCTCGGAGCCAAGGAGGGCGAGCATTTGGCTCATTAACTCCGAAGGCTTGGAGTCCCCGAGCCCGGGCATAGCGAGCAGCCAACGGGCGCGCTCCGATTTAGTGAGCCCGAAAACTTGCAGGTTTCGTACTTGCGCTCTGTTGGAGGGTTCTCAAGGAGACTGACGATCCGTGAGGCGGTAGAGCCGTCGAGGGCTGAGACCACAGAGATATCGGGTCTGATCCGCAACGATGTCCCTCAGTGCAAATTGTGCCTTGACCTGAATGAACCACGAGGTTGCTTGCTGCTCCCAGAACTGCGGTAGCTTCAACGAAACGGCGTTGGCCTCCATGGTGTGTTCTTTTTGCAAAAAACGTTCACAAAAGACGGGGTCACCAATGCAGGAATTGACGAATTCCTAACTAAGAACTAAGGTCGACTCAGGCGATCAAACAAACAGGCTTTTAATGTAAAACTAAACGAGTTTAAACAGTTTGTTAAGATCGATACAGGAGAACCACGAAAACAGGTCTGTACAAGATGGAGCTTCCACGAGGACTGCCTGGGCAGTCACCTGGTTTGCGACAGGACGTCATTGCGTTTACCCGCGCTCTTAAAGGGGCCACGCCCCGTGCACACAAACACTATAGACAAAACGAAGTAATGTCTAACACAATGGTACAGACTTGGCTGGTGTTAGAATATCGTTAAAGGGAATTATGTACAGTTGCCCAGAGTCACTCAGTGGCTCCGCCACAATAGACTCCAAAGCTGTACAGGATAAGCTACAGGAGAATTTGAATATACTTCAGAATTGAGCAGACAGGCGGCAGATGAAATTCAATGTAGAGAAATACAAAGTGCTTCACATGTGGACAAAAAATCCAGGAACGCACCATCACTCAAATGGATAGAAAATAATGTGCATGAGAAATGAAAGAGATCTAGTGGGGCCTGAAGGATAATAAATTGAAGCTATCACAATAATGCTTGATGACAGTGAGTAAAGCAAATCAGATGTTGAGATGTATTAGAAAGGTCAACATTGAGCCAAAATAGTGAAGTAATCCTGACACTTTATAAATCATTGGCGCGACCGCACTTAGACTACTGTGTACATTTCTGGTCACCATAGTACAAGAAGAATATTGCAACTATTGAATACATACAGAAAAGAGAACAACCAGGATGATTGAGGGGGTGGAAAAATTGGATTATGAGGAGTGATTGTGTGAATTGGGCATATTTTCACTGGAAATTAGATGGTTAAGAGGCGATATAATTACAGTTTTTAGGATTCTAAAAGGGACTAGATAATGTAGACCACGACAAGTTATTTCATCTTGTCCTGGACAGTAGAACCAGAGGACACTTGAAAGGGGTAAATTTAAAACTAATCTGCGGCAACATTATTTCAGTGAGCAAGTGGTCAAACTATAGAACAGGCTCCCTAGGGAGACGGTGGAAACTGTTAGTATTGATTCATTCAAATACAAATTATATAGGTTTCTTTCAGAAAACAGTATTTTGGGATTGAGCATATGCGTAATTTGAGACACGAGAGGAACAGGTAACTTTGGACCTATGATTCCCAAAGCTCTCCCCCACTGAAGTTTTCCTCACCTCGTGTCTGGGTCTGTTGTGGATTAATTGATAAAGATCGATTGCTGTGATTAGTCAACAACTCCATTAGCAGAGTATCATGCGACTACCAGGATGGTAGACGGCGAACTAGATAGACCGTGGTCTTTTTTCATCTAGCAAATCAATGTTCCTATTCAAATTAAACTGGTCTTAATCTTTACATGTAAAGTCTTATTTCTAAGTAATAAATGAAGACCACATAATATGCAATATTAGTTGGCACTGCTACTGCTGTGAGAAATGTTCAATTCCATTACTGGTGCATTGCTGGTCATCTTCCAGAACTCTATAGACTCTGGAACGGTACCCATGGATTGGCGGGTAGCTAATGTTACCCCACTATTCAAAAAAGGTGGTAGAGAAAAGGCGGGGAATTATAGACATCTGCAGTGGGGAAAATGCTAGAGTCCATTATAAAAGATGTAATAGCAGAGCACTTGGAAAGCAGTGACTGGACCGGACAAAGTCAACATGGATTTACAAAAGGTAAATCATGCTTGACTAATCTACTGGAATTTTTTGAGGATGTAACTGGTAAAATAGATAAGGGAGAACCAGTGGATGTGCTGTATTTGGACTTTCAGAAGGCTTTCGATAAGGTCCCACATAAGAGATTAGCGTGCAAAATTAAGGCACATGGGATTGGGGGCAAGGTATTGACTTGGATAGAGAACTGGTTGGCGGACAGAAAGCAAAGAGTTGGAATAAACGGGTCGTTTTCCGAGTGGCAGGCAGTGACTAGTGGGGTACCGCAAGGATCGGTCCTAGGACCCCAGCTGTTCACAATATATATTAATGATCTGGACGAGGGAATTGGATGTAATATCTCCAAATTTGCAGACGACACAAAGCTGGGTGGGAGGGTATGCTGTGAGGAGGATGTCGGGAAACTCCAGCACGATTTGGACAGGTTGGGTGATTGGGCAGAAACATGGCAAATGCACTATAATGTGGATAAATGTGAGGTTATCCACTTTGGTGGCAAAAACAGGAAGGCAGATTATTATTTGAATGGCAATAGATTGGGAGAAGGGGAAGTGCAGAGACCTGGGTGTTCTTGTACACCAGTCGCTGAAGGTAAGCATGCAGGTGCAGCAGGCGGTTAAGAAGGCAAATGGTATGTTGGCCTTCGTAGCAAGAGGGTTCGAGTACAAGAACAAGGATGTCTTGCTGCAGTTGTACAGGGCCTTGGTGAGACCACACCTTGAGTATTGTGCGCAGTTTTGGTCGCCTTACCTGAGGAAGGACGTTCTTGCCATGGAAGGAGTGCAGCGAAGATTCACCAGGCTGATACCTGGGATGGCAGGAATGACGTATGAGGAGAGATTGTGTCGATTGGGCTTATACTCACTGGAGTTTAGAAGATTGAGAGGGGATCTCATTGAATCCTATAACATTCTGTCAGGCCTGGACAGACAAGATGCAGGAAGGATGTTTCTGATGGCCGGGGAGTCCAGAACCAGGGGTCATAGTCTAAGGAACAGGGGTAAGCCATTTAGGACTGAAATGAGGAGCAATTTCTTCACCCAGAGAGTGGAGAACCTGTGGAATTCTCTGCCACAGAGGGCGGTGGAGGCCAGTTCATTAAGTATATTCAAGAAAGAGTTGGCTATATTTCTTAAGGCTAAAGGGATCAAGGGATATGGGGAGAAGGCAGGGACAGGGTACTGAATTTGGATGATCAGCCATGATCTCATTGAATGGCGGAGCAGGCTCGAAGGGCCGAATGGCCTACTCCTGCTCCTATCTTAGAGTCATAGAGTTATACAGCACAAAAAGAGGCCCTTCGGCCCATCGTGTCTGCGCCGTCCATCAAGCCCTGTCCAATCTAATCCCATTTTCCAGCATTTGGTCCATAGCCTTGTATGCAATGGCATTTCAAGTGCTCATCCAAATGCTTCTTGAATGTTGTGAGGGTTCCTGCCTCTACCACCCTTTCAGGCAGTGAGTTCCAGACTCCAACCACCCTCTGGGTGAAAAAGTTCCTCCTCAAATCCCCTCTAAACCTCCTGCCCCTTACCTTGAATCTATGCCCCCTTGTTATTGACCCCCCTAAGGGGAAAAGTTCCTCTTTATCTACCCTATCTATGCCCCTCATCATTTTGTACACCTCAATCAAGTCCCCCCTCAGCCTTCTTTGCTCCAAGGAAAACAACCCCAGCCTGTTTAGTCTTTCTTCATAGCTGAGGCGCTCCATCCCAGGTAACATCCTGGTGAATCTTCTCTGCACCCTCTCCAAAACAATCACATCCTTCCTATAGTGAGGCAACCAGAACTGCACACAGTACTCCAGCTGTGGCCTTACCAGCGTTTTGTACAGCTCCATCATAACCTCCCTGCTCTTATATTCTATGCCTCGGCTAATGAAGGCAAGTATCCCATATGCCTTTTTAACCACCTTATCTACCTGTTCCGCTGCCTTCAGGGATCTATGTACATGTACACCAAGGTCCCTCTGACCCTCTGTACTTCCTAGGGCCCTACCACTCATTGTGTATTCCCTTGCCTTATTTGTCCGTCCAAAATGCATCACCTCGCACTTTTCAGGGTTAAATTCCATTTGCCACTTTTCCGCCCATCTGACCAACCCGTTTATATCGTCCTGTAGCCTGAGGCTTTCCTCCTCGCAATTTACCACCCCACCAATTTTCATGTCATCTGCGAACTTACTGATCATACCTTTTACATTCTCATCCAAATCATTTATGTAGATCACAAACAGCAAGGGACCCAGCACCGATCCCTGTGGTACCCCACTGGACACAGGCTTCCAGTCACAAAAGCAACCTTTGACCATCACCCTCTGCCTCCTGCCACTCAGCCAGTTTAGGATCCAACGTGCCAAGGCACCCTGGATCCCATGGGCTCTTACCTTCTTGACCAGTCTCCTATGCGGGACTTTGTCAAAAGCCTTACTGAAGTCCATGTATACCACATCCACAGCATTTCCCTCATCCACACACCTAGTCACCCCCTCGAAAAATTCAATCAGATTGGTCAGACATGATTTACCCTTGACAAAGCCATGCTGACTATCCCCGATTAATCCTTGCTTCTCCAAGTGGAGACTAATTTTGTCCCTCAGAATTTTTTCCAATAATTTCCCTACCACAGATGTTAGGCTCACTGGCCTGTAATTCCCTGGTTTATCCCTGCTACCCTTCTTGAATAATGGTACTACGTTAGCAGTTCTCCAGTCCTCTGGTACATCCCCTGTGGCCAGAGAGGTTCTGAAAATGTGTGTCAGAGCCCCTGCAATCTCCTCCTTTGCCTCACACAGCAGCCTGGGATACATCTCGTCCGGGCCTGGGGATTTATCCACTTTTTGGCCTGCTAAAACCGCTAGTACCTCCTCCCTCTCGATGCTAATATGTTCAAGTATATCAGTCCCCTTGCCCGATTTCTATGTCTACATCGTCTTTCTCCATAGTGAACACAGATGCAAAAAATTCATTTAAAACCCCGCCTACATCATCTGGCTCTACACACAGATTGCCACTTTGGTCCCTAATGGGCCCTACCCTTTCCCTGGTTATCCTCTTGCCCTTAATATACTTATAAAACATCTTAGGATTTTCCTTTATTTTGCGCACCAGTGTTATTTCATGGCCCCTCCTCGCTCTCCTAATTTATTTTTTAAGTATGCCCCTGCACTTTTTATACTCCTCTAGGGCTTCCTCCATCTTTAGTCTTTTGTAACTGCCAAAAGCCCCCCTTTTTTTCCTAATGCATTTTTGTATATCCCTTGTCATCCAAGGTTCCCTTTGCTTGTTGGTCCCACCCTTGACCTTTACAGGAACATGTTGGCGTTGTACTCTCTCCATTTCCCTTCTGAAAGTCTCCCACTGCTTTGATGTGGATTTTCCTATAAGTAGCTGCTCCCAGTCCACTTTGGCCAGATCCTGCCTTATCATATTAAAATCGGCCTTCCCCCAATTTAGAACCCTTATTTCCGGGCCGTCTTTGTCTTTTTCCATGACCACCTTAAATCTCACCGAATTATGGTCACTGTCGCCAAAATGCTCTCCTACTGACACTTCCACCACTTGCCCGGCTACATTCCCTAGAATTAGGTTCAGTACCGCCCCCTCTCTTGTAGGACTTTCTACATGTTGGCTCAAAAAGCTCTCCTGGATGCACTTTAAGAATTCTGCACCCTCTAAGCCTTTCACACTCTGACTATCCCAATTTATATTGGGGAAGTTGAAATCCCCCACTATTATTACCCTATTATTTTCGCACTTCTCGGAGATTTGCCTACATATCTGTTCCTCTATCTCCCCCTGACTGTTTGGGGGCCTATAGTACACTCCCAGCAAAGTGCTTGCCCCCTTTTTGTTTTTAAGTTCTACCCATATGGCCTCATTAGAGGAACCGGCTAATATATCATCCCTCCTTACAGCAGTAATTGACTCCTTAATTAATATTGCAACACCCCCTCCCCTTTTACAGCCCCCTCTGTCTCGCCTGAAGATTCTATACCCCGGAATATTGAGCTGCCAGTCCTGACCCTCCCTCAACCATGTCTCCGTGATAGCAACAATATCGTACTCCCATGTCTTCAACAACAACTTCAGTTCATCCAGCTTATTTGCAAGACTCCTTGCATTAAAATAAATGCCTTCCAGCCTTGCCATATTCCCTTTTGCCTTCACATATTTGCTCTGCCTTCCCAGCTGACTTGTTTTTTCCTCCGTATTTGGCTGTAAATCACCCCCTACTATAGCTCCACTCTGTATCCCATCCCCCTGCCAAGTTAGTTTAAACCCCCCCCAACAGTGCTAGCAAACCTCCCCGCAAGGATATTGGTCCCCCTCTGGTTCAGGTGTAAACCGTCCGACTTGTACAAGTCCCACCTTTCCCAGAAGCAGACCCAGTGATCCAGGAAACTAAAGCCCTCCCTCCTGCACCATCCCTTTAGCCACGCATTCATCTGTTCGATCTTCCTATTCCTATACTCACTAGCACGTGGCACCGGGAGTAATCCAGAGATTACAACCTTTGAGGTCCTGCTCTTTAATCTTCTACCTAGCTCCCTAAATTCTTGCTGCAGGACCTCATCCCTCTTTTTACCTATGTCGTTGGTACCAATGTGGACCACGACCTCTAGCTGTTCGCCCTCCCCCTCCAGAATGCCCTGCAGCCGCTCAGTGACATCCTTGACCCTGGCACCAGGGAGGCAACAAACCATCCTGGATTCACGTCTACGGCCACAGAAACACCTATCTGTTCCCCTTACTATAGAATCCCCTACCACTATTGCTCTCCCACTCTTTTTCCTCCCTTCCTGGGCAGCAGGAGCACCCCCAGTGCCAGGAAGTTGGCTGCCACTGCCTTCCCTTGGTAAATCATCCCCAACAGTATCCAAAGCGGTATACCTGGTTGAAAGGGGGATGGCCACAGGGGTCCCCTGCACTACCTGCCTGCTTCTATTGTTCCGCCTGGTGGTCACCCATTTCCCTTCTGCCTGTGCAGCCCTACCCTGCGGTGTGACCAACTCACTGTACGAGTAATTCGCGACCCTCTCAGCATCGTGAATGCTCCACAACCCATCCACCCGCAGCTCCAGCGCCCCAAGACGGCCCGTTAGTAGCTGCAGCTGGATGCATTTCTGGCACACGTGTTGGTCAGGGACACTGGCAGCGTCCCTGAATTCCCACAGAGCAAGAGGAGCATATCACGGGGCTGGGCTCTCCTGGCATGGCCTACCCCTTTAATCAAGTTAAATTTAATTAATTCAATACCACCAGTAAAGTAAGCCTTACCTGGTCTCTGGAGCCCTTTGTAGGCCTGCTCTACCGCTGAAGCAACCGCCGAAGCTCTGAGGCCTTGCCTCACCTAACTCCCTGACTCACCCAACTCTCAGCACTCTGTTGAAACTGCACTCAGTGCAAAATCGCACTTCAAAGCCTGTTTTTATAGGCCCTGAAACAAAGACTTGCTGAGCCCAGCATCTTCTATGTTTCTATGTTAACTAAAATAGAATATACAAGCCTTCCTCACCAGCACCCATTGGGTTGAGATACAAGTTCCCGTTGGTTTATGCTGTTTGACAATGATTGACTGAAATGCAGTCAAAGCCTGCAGCACCTGTGGCTTGTGAACATTGTTTCATCAAGAGATATTTTAAAAGCTAAATATTCTGCCTGGACCACTAGTATCAGAAAAGCACCAAATGCATTTCTTCCATGATCCCCTTTGCACTAATATGGTGAGAAATCATTACATTGTTGTATGCACCGCTTCCTTTAACAGCACAGCTTACAAAACATAGACTGTAAAAAGCTTTTAAATACAAACATCCATAATATGAAAACAGAATTTATACCAACTAGTTAAAATAAAACCAACTGGTGTTTAAAATAAATTATGTGAATAATCACATTTCAAGATGACGTGAAATTTAATCCACCCAATATGACAACATTCAGCTCCTCATACACAGGTGCAGCAACTGCTCCCTAGCAGCACCGTGACTCTATCACTACTGTTATTAATTCAGCTCCACCAACATTACTTGGGTCAGGCACGACTTACATCGTTACCTACTATCTAACCAAAAATGAGCTGGATAAATATCTGGTTATAAATAGAATTGAAAGCTTTAATGAGTCGGGTCATCTTTGTAGGACAGTAGATAAAGGATTAAATGACTAGATGCGTGAATGGATAGATATTCCGAAGTTTGCTTTATGTGGAGTAGATTCAATGGTAGGGTAAACTGTCTGAAGGAGCAACTTAATGGCCTTTTCACATTCCATTGTCTGCTAAATCCTTCTAATACCATCCAACCTCTAAAGTATGTTTAAAATGTATTATCTATATTTAATGGGAGGGCTGTAATCAGCTTTTGGATAAGTGGATGTATAATAATGCAAAGATTAAACCAACAATTGTGAAGCTTATCTTTTCAATTCCAGTAAGCCTAATAAAGCATAACAACCCCAATATCTCAAGCAATGGGAGAGGTCATTTAAATTAAGAATTTTGGAAATTGGGACAAAAGATTGCATTCCAAGGAAACCAGGGTTCATCCAAGTTCATAAAATGGAAATTAGTATCAGGATTTACTGGCATTTCAGATGTCAACTGTTTAAAACTACAAAACAAAGCATTTTTCTATTGTCAAATGGCCAATATGTTACGGAAATAACCCTAATTTTTTTAATAGCCTACAAGTATACGAATTAGAAAGATGCTCTGCAGCCAGCCCAGACACTATGTAGAACAACAGAAATAATGCTACTTTTGCTAGCTGCTACTTGACGAAGAGAAGAAATATAGTCTTGCCACATCAACTCCTGCAATGAGGTTTTTTTCCCGTTCACCATGACCAGCGTAAGTAATATTCTAGCAAGCTCAAAGTCACCACTGCAGTTTCCAATTATTGCCCAAATCATTGGAACTAGTCTATTCAACAACAGACAAATTTGGCCAAAAACACACCAAGACAAACAGAAATCATTCAATTACATCTGCAGCTGAAATCAGCTCAATATTTCAACAATTATTATAAAGTTCTTCAGAGTCTACATTCTACAATTTATTTTCTTCATCTTTAGATCTCTGTATGCATTGTGCATCACATCCCAATTGATAGGTTAAACAGGCTTCTGCCATGGCCACTCTTAGACTGCTAGGTTTAAGATAACAGCCCAAGAGACAATGTCCTTAAATGTTCTTTCCCTGTGAGGGAAGTTTCCTGACCTGAGCTTTGTAAGTGGGTCTGTATTACCAACGTCCTCCTCTTGCCCTTTCCTAAAGCCATAGCATTTCCTAGTGGAACAGTGGAAATGGTATTTCTGCATTAGTCATTACGGCGGAGTTAGCATCGTCTGCAGATACTATGAGCAATTGTATTATAAATCTAACTAATGTGTGCTATCAGATTCTATACTCTGAAATGAAAAAACACCATTAATCGTCTTATCTGCATCACCACAGATAATACCACTCCCAATTACTTCTCCATATCCAATATTGCTGTGTTTGCGCCATCACAACACCAGAGGTCCGATCATTTACATCCAAGTGTCACAGATGGCAGGAGAAACCGCACCTCCAAGTTCCCCTCCAAGTCACACACCATCCTGACTTGGAAGTATATCGTCGTTCCTTCAGGAACTCCCTCCCTAACAGCACTGTGGGAGTACGCTCACCACACGGACTATAGCGGTTCAAGGCGGCGGCTCACCATCACCTTCTCAAGGGGAACTAGGGATGGGCAATAAATGCCGGCCTTGCCAGCGACGCCACATTCCATGAATGAATTTTTTTTTAATCTAAAGTTAACGGCACTGTCATGGTAAAAGTGCATTTAGGTACATAATGCTACATCTGTTTGTACTATTTCTCACTGCATACAGATTCATGGGCTACTACAAGGAAGCTATCCTGTAGTCTATAGGCAGCAAAGACTACAGTTGAATCCAAACTCTAAGTTAGTGTTTTGAACAGTAACTTGAGGGCATTAATTATCTGGTTTGGTGATTCAGCATACTACACAAACAAATGGCACTAACATGTGGAATCACTCTCAACTACTATAGCAGACCATAGTAACAATAATTCCAGTCACGCCAGTTTCCTGTACCCACAACCTTTGACCAGCACCAGACTAAGCTCGAGTCAAGCTGCTCCCTTTTGGTTTCCTGTTTCATGTGATATACTGTACTCGCCCTGGTTGCATGGTGTACTTTAAAAGCTGCAGGATCAATAAATGCACTATATTAAACCCAGCAAATCAGCATTATTGTGACTTGTATATAGGGCTACAAGCAGGGTTCAGTGCAAAGAGAATACTAGCTGCATCGAAGTGGTTTACAATTGAGGGATTCTGATATCATAAACTGCAAGAACAAAGCACAGGCAGTTTTATGTTGGCAAAAAAGAACTTAACAATTCAAAGGCTAGGTTACTATCTTGTAAATCTCAAGTAGCAACTGGTACATACATCATTATTTTCAGCTGTCATAAAGTTAAGTACAGTCACAGGACATACAATCTCCAGAATAGCACTTTGGAGAAGTAGGATCTTGACAATCACTGGATATTTTTGATAGTGAATTTTTTTTTACAAATCCACACAAGGAACATCTATCATTTGCTACTCTCAAAATCACTACTCTTACTTTCTTGTGTGACTGCATGTGAGCAGTCTGTGAAAAATACTCCCAGTGTGCACCAAGGATGCCACTAGATTTGGGCCCTCTTTCCCAATATCCACGCACACTGCAACAGACAGCTTCCATTGGCAAACTGAAACTTTGGTGCGTCGAGTATGGAATATAGCAGGTTTCTGGGAAAACAACCTACCCTCACTGTAAACCTGCCACTAGTTTGTACGATTCCACTGCTTTTCATATTATCGCAGAAGACATATCAATTTTGCAAGACACTTTTCATAACTGGTTAATGTATTAATTCAGATTTATTTACAAAATAGAATTACTTATGGAAGCAAATTCAGGCATAGCATTATACAGCAAAATACAGTAAACTGGAGACAGTTTATAATGAGTTAAACAAGACCGCCGAACAAGTCCCTTTGTAATTATTCTTGCTGATCGAGACAAATTGCTTCTCAGAGATAAGTATGCATTCTTGTTTGTCAGCGAAAACAGAATACAGTCTTCCAAGGATTTACAGAAGCACAGCTTAGAGTTTGGCGTATTCCCACAGACTATGGCAAAATGCATCAACTGCCTAACACACAAATCTCCTCATTTTTATATTAATTAATTTAATGAACAGGCACTTGCTTTGAAATTAGGTCTGTCAAACAAAGGTGATCAACTCAGTAAGACCAAAGATGCTTACACGCGCTTAAACACAAAATTATGACTATGACTGCAAAATAAATACACACACACACACACACACACACACACACACACACACACACACACACACACACACACACACACACACACACACACACACACACACACACACACACACACACACACACACACACACACACACACACACACACACACACACACACACACACACACACACACACACACACACACACACACACACACACACACACACACACACACACACACACACACACACACACGCACGGGTTTCGACAATCAACCCACATTAGGCTTTAGTCACATGCAATTTACACCTGGTTCATAGCATCTTTAACTTAATTCATTTTGAGTGGAGTTATCTGATCTCAACTGAGATAGCAGTGAAAAACCACAACTGGCCTCACACTTGAACGCCAGAGTTAGAAAGGACACAGACCTCTGGGGAGGTGCGATCGGCAGAGGGGGTAGGGAGAGCCAACTCCAACGGTACCCTCCTCCTGACGAAATGCTTAGAACATGGCCTTGTCATAACCAACACCTTGTTCCGTTAGAGAGACAAGTACAAGGCTTTATGGCAGCACCCTCGCTCCAAGTACTGGCATCTGCTGGACTAAGTCATCGTCCGAGCGAGGGACCGCAAGGACGTCCGCATCACCCACGCCATGACAGGAGCGGACGACTGCTGGACAGACCACCGCCTAATCCGCTCTGTCATCACCATCAATGTAGCCCCAAAACAGCGGCGGCAACAGAAACAATGCCGCAAGAAAATCAATGCTGGAGTGCTCAAATACCCCACTAAAAAGCCCTAATCAGCATACGCCTCACAACCAACCTGACGACTCCCAGTGATGCAGAGACAGAGAGTGCCCACAGCGCCTAGTCTGCACTCAAGGCCTCCATAATCAGCAGCTGTGGAAGAGATGCTCAGTCACTCGACCAGGAAACACCAAGACTGGTTCGGCGAGAACGACCAGGAGATCCAGGAGCTAATAAGCCGCAAGCGCAAGGCATTCTTGATCTGGAAACAGCAACAGAACTCGAGAGCAAGAAAGCAGCCTTACAGACGCCTGAAGGCCGAAGTCCAACAAAAAACCCGCGACCTAAAGAACAGATGGTGGGTGGAGAAAGCGCAGGAGATCCAGCAGCTAGCCGACAACCACGACGTGAATGGATACTTTAGCACAGTCAAGGCCACCTACGGCCCAAGCACCCAAGGCCCTACCCCACTGCGGGCCAAGAACGGAGAGGTACTCATCAAGGACAGGGAGGCAGTCAGTGTCCACTGGAAGGAGCACTTCAAAGATCTTTTTAACCGAGATGCTGTCTTCGACACGAATGTCCTCAGCTCCATCCCACAGCATGCTACCCACCACCACCTCAGCACAACCCCAGCCCAGCATGAGGTTGAAAAGGCCATCCAACAACTGAAGAACAACAAGGCCGGAGGAGCAGATGGAATCCCTGCCGAGGCACTAAAGCATGGCGGAGAAGCACTACTGGAGCGAATTCATGAACTCATTTCTCTTATCTGGGAGGAGAGTATGCGAGGGGAACTCAGTGACGCTGTAATTGTGACCATCTTCAAGAAAGGTGACAAGTCAGATTGAGGTAATTAGAGAGGAGTTTCCCTGCTGTCTGCCACAGGGAAAGTCATCGCAAGAATCCTCAATTGCCTTCTCCCAGTGGCTGAAGGGCTCCTCCCAGAGTCGCAATGCAGATTCCGCCCACTAAGGGGCACAATGGACATGATCTTCACCGCGCGTCAATTACAAGAGAAATGCAGGGAACAGCACCAACCGCTGTACATGGCCTTCTTTGACCTCACAAAAGCCTTCGCCACTGTCAACCATGAGGGATTATGGAATGTCCTCAAATTCGTCTGCCCTCAAAAGTTTGTCACCATCCTCCACGACAACATGCAAGCCATGATCCTGACCAATGGTTCCACCACAGACCCAATTCACGTACGGACCGAGGTCAAGCAAGGTTGTGTCATCGAACCAACGCTCTTCTTGATTTTCCTTGCTGCAATGCTCCATCTCACCCTCAGCAAGTTCCCCGCTGGAGTGGAGCTAATTTACAGAACAAACTGGAAACTGTTCAACCTCCGTCGCCTCCAGTCCAGATCCAAGGTCGCCCCATCCTCTGTCATCGAATTACAGTATGCAGACGACGCTTGCGTCTGCGCACACCGAGGTTGAACTCCAAACCATCATCAACACCTTCATCGAAGCGTACGAGAGCATGGGCCTTACACTAAACATCCGTAAGACAAAGGTCCTCTACCAACCTGACCCTGCCAGACAGTACTGCCCCTCGATTATCAAAATCCACGACGAGGCCTTGGACAACGTGGACCACTTTCCATACCTCAGGAGCCTACTGTCAACAACAAGGGTAGATGTCGATGACAAAGTCCAACACTGCCTTCAGTGTGCCAGTGCAGCTTTCAGTCACCTGAGGAAGAGAGTGTTTGAAGACCAGGACCTCAAACCCTGGCACCAAGCTCATGGTCTACAGAGCAGTAGTGATACCCACCCTTCCTGTATGCCTCAGAGAAATGGACCATGTACAGCAGGCACCTCAAAGCACTGGAGAGGTACGACCAACGCTGCCTCAGCAAGATCCTGCAAATCCATTGGCAGGATAGGTGCACCAACGTCAGTGTTCTCGCTCAGGCCAACATCCTCAGCATCGAAGCTTTGACCACGCTCGATCAGCTCTGATGGACGGGTCACATCGTCCACATGCCCGATACGAGACTCCCAAAACAAACGCTCTACTCGGAGCTCCGACATGACAAGAGAGCCCCAGGTGGGCAGAGGAAACGCTTCAAGGACACTGTCAAGCCTCCTTGAAAAAGTGCAACATCCCCACCGGCACCTAGGAATCCCTGGCCCAAGACCGCACAAAGTGGAGGAGAAGCAGCCGGGAAGGCGTCAAACACCTCGAGTCTCTTCGCCGGGAGCAAGCAGAAGCCAAGCGCAAGCAGCGCACGTCAACCCAAGCACCCCACCCAACCGTCCCTTCAACCACCGTTTGCCCCACCTGTGACAGAGACTGTAGGTCCCGCATTGGACTCATCAGTCACCTGAGAACTCATTTTTAAAGTGGAAGCAAGTCATCCTCGGTCCCGAGGGACTGCCTAAGAAGACGACCGTAAGGAAGAGGAGATTATCTACCAGCTTTCCACACCTAATCATTGCTCAGTGACGCCTGCTGGAAACTGTGCATGGGCTTCAGGTGAGAACTGGATTAGGTGCAACTCTGTTGTCACTTGTTTAAACTCATACATTAAGAGGAGCCACTTGGGCACGATAGCAGAATACACGCAGGGCCTGTGGAACTTTACCCCAGCAGGAGTCAATGACTTCTGATGAGGAAACAACTCTCTTCAGCTGAAGTCCCATCAATGTTTTTATTTTATTTTTTAAATGGCAACAGCTTCCGAGATTGTAGATTCTGCCAAATAATATTCAGAACTCATGGAACATTGTTAGTTTTAAATAGTGAAGTATAAAATACTATTGCAAACCTGAATTTTATTTAGGTGGATGGAATTCTGGCATGAAAGGGGTTAAGTCATTTCATTCAAGAACTGCAGGAATTCCCATTATTTTCAATGGGAATTAGAGGGACAGCTCTGGCCTTACTCATACAGGAAAGGTCTGAGACATGTGCAACATTTTCATCCAAGAGTGAAAACTCAACACTTCAGGACAGCTTACTGCAATATAAGCTTCAAGCAGCATCAAAATAGTGACACCTCCGTTTCATTAAATATGATTAATAATGAAGAAATATTCTATTTGTTGAGCTGGAACTTACTCTAATACTGGACAACCTTGATAAGTCACGATTGACAACTTGATGACAATCAGTAGATTAGTTATGATCTAAATGTTACCTCATTATTCAATCCAAGAACAGTATTATTGAAAATGCAGTGCATTGTAATCTTCCTTTTAAATCCAAACTGTCTCACCCATTCAGTGTCTTTCTTCCCTCTTCACTCCCCCCTCAATACACTACAATGCTAGTTGGAGCTAGACCTGTGATATTGAACAATCTGGAAAATGATAAGGATATGGAAAACTTCATTCCATTTTAAAATACAACACTGAAAAATGACTTAGCTTGTCAAACACAATATAATGAAATAACCACATACATTAGAGAGAGTAGAAAATGTAGCAACTGGAGTAGAGAAAGTTTAAAAAGTCTCCCGTACTCAGGAGATGTGGGGCTCTCTGCTTCACTGTTCCGTTTCCACACAGCAAATGCGTCTCCAAATCCCCAAGAGCTCTTCAGCAGCATTAGAAAGGTACAGAAGGGATTTTTACAGCTGTTTTATGATTGAGAACATGTGCACTGTGAAAGCTGGAGAGGAAATTCAGTACACAGATAGCATAAGTATGTTACATCTTCATGTAAAGATACACAATATGTAAAACACATGCTATTTATTCCATCTGTTTATCACGTTCCTAGGGAATTGTAAATCAGGAAACTGCAGCCAAAAGACAATGTTAAGGCAATCATAATGCAGTCCTTTCATAGTATGGAACAAAAGTAACTGATGTGCACAGGATACAGTTTCCCCCGCAACAATTTATTTATATATTCCCCTCTCCCCCAGCAAATGTTTCTTTCTCCTCCAGCTCCACCATCCCCCCACCACACATTTTATTCAATTATTCTCAAGATGTGGGTGTCACTAACAAGGCTGGCATTTATTGCCCATCCTTAGTTGCCCTGACAACTGAGTGTTTCGCTGGGCCACTTCAGCAGGTAGTGAAGAGTCAACCATGTTGGTGAGGGACTGGAGTCACATATAGGCCCAGACCGGGTAAGGACGGCAGGTTTCCTTCCCTACAGGACATCAGTGAACCAGTTGGGTTTTTACGACAGTCTGACAACTTCATGGTGACTTTTATTGATACAACCGTTTTATATACAGATTTTCTTTTGCAAACATTTTTTTTTTTTTTTTTTTTTTTTTTTTTTTAAAATGCATTCAAATTCTCAAATTGCCATGGTGGAATTTGAAGTCGCGTTCTCTGGATTATTAGTTCAGGCCTCAGGATTACTAGTCGTGATATAACCACTACACTGATCTCTAAAATTTCCCAATACAGTCTATTCAATACATTGTGCACTAAAAAAATTAAAATTATCCAGTAATTTAGATTAAACTATACAGAAAAGCGGGAATGTAATGCTAAAAAAATTTGAATGATCAGGTAATTAGAATGAAGTGACTCTGAATTAAGAGCAGACTATACTGAACCCAGAGTCATTTAAAAGAACTTAGAAATAAATTCACCTGTACCCGCCTAATATATGTTGTCCACTTAGTGTAAATTGAAAATAAAGTAAGTTTTAATTACAAACATAGGAACAGGAGTAGGCCATTCAGCCTCTCGAGTCTGTTCCGTCATTCAATTAGATCATGGCTGATCTGTATTCCAACTCCCGCCTTGGTTCCATATCTAACCAAAATCTTTCAGTCTTGATAGGAACATAATTCAAACAAGTATTTTCTCGTTCTGAAAGGCTTTCTTGACATTTCAGAACCCTGCAATCCATCAGAAAGGCTAATCACGCTCACATTTGCCTGTCTGTACCAGTTTTTGGCAAGAATTCATTATTTTTACTAGATGCCCACCTCAGAAACACCTCCCAGCTATTCCTTGATGTCACCAGCACCTGCTAATTAAAAGGAGTCATAAACTATAGTTAAACCACTAAAACCATAGCTATTTGGTGTATTGACCTCAACTGAAAAATCTATGTTTAGAAAGAAAGAAAGAATGAATTTACATTTATATAGCACCTTTCACAACCTCAGGCTATTCCAAAGCACTTCACAGTAAATTAATTACCTTTGAAATGTAGTCACCATTGCAATACTGTACAGAGAGAAACGCGATAGCCAATTTGGACAAACCAAGGTCCCACAAACAGCAATGAGATAAATGACCAGATATTTTATTTTAGTGATGCAGGTTGAGGGTTACCAGGAGAATTCCCTTGATTTTCTTTGAATAGTTCCATGGCCTCTTTTATGTCCGTCTTAGAGGGCATACAAGTCCTTGGTTTAACATCTCATCTGAAAGGTGGCACCCAGCACTATTCTGAAGTGTCAGCCTAGATGATGTGCTTATATCTGGAATGGGGCTTCAATCTCTGACTCAAAGACAAGAGTGCTACCACTGAGCAAAGGATGACATTAAAAATATAGCAATATTTGAAAAAAAATTACTAAATCTCTTACTATGTCTCTAACTTTACAGGTATGCAGTTGTGGAATCGGAAATTAAAATACTCATGATTTATAAAGCTGCAAAGTATTCAGTTTTTAAAAACTAATAAAACTAACTCTTTGTAACTGTTTTTTTGAAAGGAATAACTAGACAGACAATTAATCTACAAAGTGAAGGTTAGGCAAGCAGAAAAATGTTACTATCAATCCATCCAGCAATTCACATGTTGTAAGGTGAATGCTGCTGCAAATCTTTTCTGATCAACACATCACTTCAGCAGCTGCAGTCTTACATCAAGAGAAACCTTTATCTGCACCATCTCCCATGGTTACAACTGCAAGCAGTACATTGCTTAGTTAGCCTCAAATGGCTGGAAAGCAAACAAATATTCTTGAAGTTCTAAATCTGCATTGCCACCTGTTTTTGCACATTTGCAAGCAAATCACCATTAGCTGTAAATTGTGAACCATAATCAATAGGAAAAGTTCAGCTCAACCCTATGCTTAAGTACAAAATTATATTGCATATTTTTCTGCTCTACAAATAGGCATGTAACAAGCCAAACATGTCCTCAGAAACTCAACTTTCCAGTCTCCACCGTCTTGTTCTAGACCATTTGAAAAGTGAGAGGGCAATGAAGAGGCCAACGAGCAGATATATGCAGTTTTCCACAAGGGTGAGTAGGTGGTTAGAATAAATATCATCTTAGCAATGTGGTAGAAAATGTGTTTTTAAGCAATAGTTTTATAACATCTTATGAAGGCCTTCAAGTCTGCACAGCAGAGGCAATCTTAAGTAGGAGGTAGTTTTTGTACTTTTGCCACTGACCTCCATTCCTCATTCGTGGCACAATCCCTAACATACAGACCAATGATAAAACATAGGGAACTATTAACAGGGTTTCAGTTCAGAGTTCAAAATGCCTCTTTCCCATCCATTTTGTTTAGCACAGTGAAGCATACTTGTATCAGCCTAGCATAAAACACCTGATGTGAATCTCTTGGAATTCAAACTGGTATCCACATCAAATCAGATGAACGATTTAGTACAATACTTCCCATCACAGAGACCAATTCAGAGAAGCACTAAAAATAAATCCAAAGGCAAGTAAATCACATTCGCTTTGGGGGACGTGGCTCAATTGAGGACCAGCAAGGCGTACAATGCAAGCTCGTGCTGGCAACTCTCCATATAAAGAGTTCCTAATCTCAGCAATGTGTCTGGGGAATTGTGTAAAGGGAACATGTGCTTCCCTTCAGGAAGTGAAGAAAGGCCCAGCAAGAGTAACCCATGAAACTGGTGCACTTCATTCTGACTCTTGGGCCTCGATTTTTACTGGCTGTAGCGGGTGCCTTGGCCAGCTTGAAAATCAGCAAAGATGAAATGACGCCGAGAGGGAATGGAGCGACCTCAGGCCAGTAAGTGGACTCGGCTTAATCTTAATCCCCTCTCATGCACCATCCTCGCTGTGTGAGGGGGGCTCAAATTGAGGCCTTAGCGTATGAACAGTGCAAGAAGGTGAAAGAGTTATCAAGCTGTTCATCCAGGGAATTATGTAGGATACAAACAGACAAAATAAATCATTCAATTTGGTTCATTCGGACCGGAACGGAACTTTACGAGCATTGAAAGTCTTAACTGGTATTGCCAGTTATTGCAAGAGCTATAACTTAGCTGCTGCTCAAACTGGATCCTAAAAAATACAGGCAACTTTGTACCAATGGTTCCACTGCTACCTCTGTCCTACTCCTGAAAACAGTACTTAGCTAGTGAGCCCGTGGAGCTAAGCATATCTTGTCAAAATGTTTCTCAATCCAAGGAATGAATGCAATTCTGTTTATATTCCCTGGCAAGTCAGTTGTCAAAACCCTCAGTAGCAGGAGTTTTGCTGTAGAAGATTTTAACTTCAGGGCAGGAAATGTGAGATCACAAAAGACTGGCAGGCTTGTTGGAATGTTATTCCCTTCATAGTTCTAATGTACATCAAGACCCTAGAAACAGGAAAAGAACTAACACCACGATTGGAAGCAATGACACTGCCATCTTAGCACACATTTAATACTGAATGTGAACTTACTCTAGTAGTGTTACAATGTCTGCATAAAGCCCATTCACACTGAAGTGAATGTACAACTGATCACCAAACTACCTCCCCTCCAAATTAATAATCTTTCTTCACCTGAATCAGAGTTTGGATCCAGCCACATAGAGATGATGCACTCCTCTCTGATGGGATAAAAACTGTGCATTGGAGTGAAACACCAACTCAGACACTGGATTGAATCCACCGCAAACAGAGACAACGAAGGTCTCTTCTTTTGGACAGGGAATTTATCCCAGCATCATAGTATTAGTCTTTTCACCTAAATAAGGCATGTAGCTTGTATATACTCAAAATGAGTGATTTGCCTTAACAACAAATCTGACCCCTTTAAAACTAGGCTCAGGTTAACACAGCAGGCCAGAGGATGATCACTGCAGAGATGGGTTTTTTCAGCTTCCTTGCTAGTAGTTTCTTGGTTGAACAAAAGCAGCGCTTGAAAACTTTGCAGTCAACTCTTGGGGTCTCACGAGTTGCAGCGACAAAAGATGGTCGTCAGAAGATGCCAAATGGAGAAACTGTGATCAGACTTGAGGCATGCAACAGCAAGTTGGAGCGTACAGGTGAGACGGTATGCTCTAGCACAAGCCTGACAGGAGAAACAGGAGTATTTGGCTGAATAGAGCTAAGAGAGAAATCATAGGCCTGGGGAGAACCAAATAAATTCAATTTAATGTTAGTAAAACCAAAGTCCTCCTCTTCAGTTAATGCTGGCTCTTGCGTGCCTCAGCCTGATTCTATCAACCTCCCTGCTGTCCCTCCCAGTAGAGTCTGGAGATGTGGAACTTTGGCGAATTGCTGGACCCCCAAGCTGAAATTCCTTCCTCATGTTCATTTTGTTATTAAGACTGCATTTTCCCATCTTCTAAACATCATCCCTCTGCATCCCGATCTCTCCCCAAAGCATTGATTCACATCTTTACCACCAAGTCTCAATTTCTTAATGCCCTCCCAGCTACTCTTCACTTGCCACACATGGCAACTTGTTCAGAATGTTGCCGTCTGCATTCTTACCCATACAAGTCCTGCACTCTCGTCATCCCGGTCCAGCTCCACAGCTTCTCCATGCCTCAGCAAGACTTCAAGATCCTTGTCCTCATTTTCAAATGCCTCCCTGGGATCATCCCAGCTACATGCCCTGCAATCACCCTCTAGTCATCAAATGCTGGGTTACTCCTTTTTTCACCCAACACCCTCTGCTCGCATCGGTGGCTGCACTTTCAGCCACTGTGCCCCTACCCTCTGGAGTTCACTCCAATCCTTGGTAGCACTTTTTCTAGGTCAGAAGTTTGTAGGTTCAAGCTTCACTGTAGGATTTGAGCACAAACGGTGCAGTACTGATGTAGTGTCTGAGATGCCATCAAAGCAAGAATGGTGCATGAGAGGGGGGTTAAGATTAGGCAGAGTCCACTTAGCGGCCTGAAGTCGGTCTGTTCGTGCCCACTACCATTTCCTCTTTGCCAAGGCTCCCTGCTTTTAAGTGTTAAAGGATTCAGAGCTATGTTTTCTGAAATAAGTAAATGGTGACTTATTCATGTAGAATTTGGAGAGGCATCCTCCTCAGATAGACCCAGTACAAAGTAAAACAAGTTTGTTACATGAAGTTCCAAGTACTGGGAAGAGGATGCCTCTCCAAATTGTACATGAATGGTGTTTAGCATGCAGGTAGCCTGTGTAGTAGCTTCATTAGGTTTGGTGCTTCATTGTAAAATATGGCTGGTGCTGCTCCTGACACACCCTTCTACACTCCCCATTAAACCAGAGTTGATCTCCCAGCTAGATGGTGATGCAGCAGTGAGGGATGTGCTTGGCCATGAGGTTACAGATTTTGGTGGATTATACTTCTGCTATTACCCAAATCCATCAACAGAGATCACTGCTCACGCTGCTATCCCTCCTTTCATCTGCAAGAATCCTGAAATATGTTCAAATGTTATCATGGGGGTGAAGAGATATCTTGAAATGTCTCCCCAATGAAACCATTTGCAAGATTTGCTGCAAAATTCCACACACTTATTTCATAAAGTCTCAGTTTTGGGTTACACATCAATGACCCTCTAACGTATGCTGTACAGGACAAGACTAAAGGTCACGTCTGTTTGGATTAGTAATACTGTGCATTTTGTGGCTGTACTTCCTTCTTTGGACCTTCCTCACTATAACCTGCAGTATTCTCATCTACAACATTTTAAAATTCTAAATCGAGGAAAAGGCCAGAGTGAAATTGCTTTTTAGCATTCTGCTACAAATTACAGTACCAGCATTTAAAAAAAAAAAAATGTGCAAAATAATACAAGTGCCAGTGAAGGCAATCTCATCTGAAATGGCCTTTGGAAGTGTCAGAATGAGAAGTACGCACCAGGAAGCAACCTTAACCATACAAGACAGCTTCTGGGAAGTTCTGTCTGCACTTCCTCAAACTGTAACTGAGCTCTCGCACCTGTTAGCCTGCACTACCAGCACAGTTACATTAACCCATTATGGCTCCTTCACTTAAGACACGTAAAAATGCATTTCGTAAAGCAGATTATGTAGCTGCCACAGGTAGCATTATAAACCAGGTGGATACGATGTGGGTAGAAGTTGCTATGTACACATGCAATAGTCTTCAAAGATTTATTCAACATTTTTTTTTTCCCAGCGCACTGCCTTCAGGATGTTTTGGTCTAAAGATCAGCTGGGAAAATTTGAACTATAATGTGCCCTCGCCAAATAGCTGTCAACTAATGTTATTAATTCACGAAACTAAACAGAAATGAAGAAATTCTTACAAATTACTGTACTCCACTGCTGAATTGAGTGCTAATGAGGATGTACAGTATTAGAACTACAAACTTTAATTTATATAGTACCTTT
The DNA here is from genome assembly GCF_052327205.1 of Somniosus microcephalus. Classification (NCBI taxonomy): domain Eukaryota; kingdom Metazoa; phylum Chordata; class Chondrichthyes; order Squaliformes; family Somniosidae; genus Somniosus; species Somniosus microcephalus. The sequence continues at coordinate 2,882,293 of NC_141012.1, forward strand.
AACTTAAAAAAATGTCTCAAAGTGCCACACAAATAGGCATAAGGAAAATGCAAGTTGAACTAGAAAGGGAGAGGAGGAGTGGCTGAACTTGGTCAAAGGAGTTTTTTTTCAAAAAGGAGAAAGTTAGTGAGGGAGTGCCAATGGATCGGAGACAGGAAGCATATAACTGTCACCAATGATGGAGCAAAGCAAAGGCGGGGATTTTTTTTGGGGGGGGGGTGGGGGGGGAGAGAAAGTGAAGACCGGAGTTAGAGGAACAGAGTGTTTGAGGGGGAATACAGGACTGGAGGAGACTGTAGAAACACTGTGGGACAAGACTTTAGGAGGGATTTATAGATGGATTAGAAGGATATACACAAGGATTAGAATAGAAATACAGGCATACTTACAAGTCAACAAGAATAAACATCTGTAGTCCTTCTTGTTTTATTTATTTAAAAAAAAAATTAAAGGGGTGAGGAATATCAGCCCCGGAAAGCAGACCATTTTCCACTTCCAGCACCCAGTGTTAGCATCATTCAGCTCAGGTTAGTTATAAAACAGTTTCGATGCGGAGTAGAATTTCCCTCAACACTTGCACAACAATGCGCCTGAACCAAACTTCGAATAACTCCTACTACACCCGTGAGACATTTCATCTCTCACCGTAATGATTCTGATGGGTTGGAGTGAATATATGAATTCCAGGCAGTTTCATGCTGTGGACGAGCACCCTTGAATTGTGTTAAAAGTGCTCCCAACATTATTTTACTTGGAGCATTTGCAATTGAGTGGGGAAGAGGGAAATGATGAATTCTATTACACTGAGCTGGATTTTAACAAGTCTCAAAAGGTGAAAGTGCTATATTTCAATCCATTACAGAAGCCAATCTCGTCAGCAAACACAGCTTAAACCAAAATATACAGAGGCCCGGCCTGCATGTGACAGAGTGCGGCAAATTACATTTTTATCTGGGGAGAAGAGAGAGTCCCATTTTCACCAAAATTGCATTACTCGCAATTGACAAAATTATCCACTTTAAAATACTATACACTATTATGATGGGTGTTTGTAAACAAACGATTAATGAAAAAATTATCAGGAATACAGATCCTCCATCAAGAAAATAAAGATGACCATAATTCATTCGGTGTTTTAAAATAGGGGCGGACAAAATACTCCAATTATTTAGCAATTCAAATAAAAGCAAAATCAGAAAGCATTAGCAGTTAGCAAAACACTTACATTCCATACAGAAATAATTCAATTTCTAGAAGGCTCGGCTATTCCAGATCAATTCTTAGTGAGTGGAGGGTATTGACTAAGCTAATCAATACTTTCAATTTGGAACATTTTATGCTTGTATCAGAAAAAGATTTGCTCTATCGGAATTCCCTGCTTTGACTGTTTTTGCACAGGAAACTGCAACATCTTCTCTGTGCATGTTTCTGGCTAGATCTGAATAAAGAATTTCACAAGTATTGATAATTACAGTAAATCTGGAAATGAATCACTTTTTGGCCTTATGCCACAGTCAATTATTAATAGAATGCTAAATAACAACAGGAAATGCTGGAAAAACTCAGGTCAGGCAACACCCGTGGAGAGAAATTTGAGTCAACGTTTCGGGTCGAAACCCTTTTTCAAAACTGGAAAGAAAAGAAAATAGATCGAAGGCAGGGCTGGGACAGAACAAAAGAAGTAAAGAGGTATTCAAAACCAGATGAGATGGTAACAGGCCAGTGGAGACAAAAGACAGCTCAGATTAGGTGTGACGTGTACTGGCAGGATGGGAGACAGCTGCCATGTGGGAGAGAGAGAGAAATAGGAGGAAGGGGGGGGGGGGGAGAAGGAAAGACCCAAAACAAAGGGGTGCGGAAAAATTATAAGTAAAAATGTAATGGGGGCCGAGGTTATGATCTGAAATTGTTGAACTCGAGAGAGAGTCCGGAAGGCTGCAAAGTGCCTAATCGGAAGTAAACATGTGATTCATACACAGGCCACAAAAGTTACTTCAGACTATTTTAATTTGCATTAACTGAGTGCTACAGCAACATTTCTGCATCCAAAAATTTAGAAAATGCAACAAGGCTACAGCTAATTAATTTATTCTACAGCCATCTTGTTCTCAAGGCCCATAGCACCTTTGCGGTGTCCAGTGCACTCAACTGCTTCTTGTCAAATGGAGTGAACTGAATGAGCTGGATACGGATATCTATGATGGTGGGGCCCTCAGGAGGAGGCCAGGTAGGAACTAACGGGAGCAGGAGGCTCCATGAATATCCCCATCCTCAATGATGGTGGAGCCCAGCACGCGAGTGCAAAAGACAAGTGCCGAATGGATGATCCATATCGGCCTCCTCCCGACGTCCCCCACCATCAGAGAAGCCAGTCTTCAGCCAATTCGATTCACTCCGAAGAAACGGCTGAACACACTGGATACAAAGGCTATAGGCCCTGACAATATCCCAGCTGTCGTACTGAAGACTTGTGCTCCAGAACTAGCTGCGCCTCTAGCTAGCCAAGCTTTTCCAGCACAGCTACAACACTGGCATCTACCCGACAATAAGGAAAACTGCCCAGGTATGTCCTGTCCACAAAAAAGCAGGACAAATCCAATCCGGCCAATTACCACTCCATCAGTCTACTGTCAATCATCAGCGAAGTGATGGAAGGTGTCGTCGACAGTGCTATCTGTTAGATCCGTGTGTTAATGGAGACACAGAATGCAGGAGTTGATTTAACAAGTGTTTACTGAACAAAGTCTGGAGGTGAACTAACTACACAAGACGCTACACAGGCTTATATACCAGAGTGGTCACTACTGGTACTACAGTATACAGGGGCTTCAAACACATAGTTCCTCTTAAAAGGTACATACACTACAATTCCTCCCCTTTTAAATAAATAGTACATAACATTTTAAGTAATCATTAAATAACATTTTTACAAGAATAATATACACATTTACTGAAGCTAATCAATTACAAATTCAGTCTCTCTGGAGGCTTCCTGACTCGGTCCGGATAACACCTCGGTGGTGTAGTAGGTTCTTTTGGCAAGGTCGATTCGGCTTCAATGCCAGTGTCGGGTTCATCTGGTTCCAGTATCACTGGATCGGAGGTAGATACTATGGGTATCTCTGCTTCATCACTAGGCGTATAGAGTTGTGGTGTAGGTTGTCCTTTTTCGGATGACTCTATGATCTGGTCAGCATGGCGCCTTATTATGCTTTCTCCAATGTCCACGGTATACATCAGCGGTCCTAGTCGTGTGCAAATAGTTCCAGGCTGCCATTTCTCGGTACGGTAGTCCCGGGCCAAAACTGGTTGACCTATCTGGAAGGTTCTAGTTGGCCTTTCATTCATGCTTTGAAATTGCCGGTTCTCTACGTCCCTTCTGACGTTTGGCTTGACCAAATCCAGCCGGCATCTTAGGCTTCTATTGAAAAACATCATGGCGGGGGTTTGGTTTGTAACCACGTGTTGCATTCCTGTACGCAAACAAGAAGTTATCTACCTTATGTTGTAGATTTATGTCTTCATTACCCATGGCCTTTATGGCCTTCTTGAAGGTCTGTACAAACCTTTCAGCCAATCCATTGGTGGCGGGATGGTATGGGGCGGACGTGTAGCGCTTAACCCCATTGTTTTTTTAAGAACTTCCTGAATTCTTCGGATACAAATTGCGGTCCATTATCAGAACAGATCTGTTCAGGCAGCCCATTCCTGGCGAATATGGTCCTTAATACTGTGATGGTTTTTTCCGTGGTGGTGGAGGACATCTTTATTACCTCCGGCCACTTGGAGTGTGCATCCACCGCGATTAAGAACATGGAGTCCATAAATGGACCAGCAAAGTCGATATGTACCCTTTGCCATGGAGATGAGGGCCACTCCCATGGATGTAGAGGGGCTTGTGGTGGGGCGTTTTGGACCTTCTGGCATCCTAGACAGCTCTTGGTCATTTCTTCGATGTCTCCATCGATACCTGGCCACCACACAAACGCGCTGGCTAAGTTCTTCATTTTCACTCCACCCAGATGCCCCTCGTGAAGCTCCTTTAGCACTCTATCCTTGAGTTTGGGTGGAATCACCACTCTGGATCCACACATCAAGGTTCCTCGGCACACTGACAGCTGTTCTCTTCTTTGCGAGAATGCTGGCAACAGTGGTTCGCCATGTGCTGGCCATCCCTTCACCGTTAAATCGTAGACTCGTGAGAGAGTCGGGTCATTTCGCGTTTCCTTTTCAATGGTAGAATTTGTCACCGGTAGACATTCCACTATGGTCGAGTGGAACATCTCCACTGGGTCCACTGTAGGCGCCTCTTCCATCGTTGGCAACGGTAGGCGCGATAACCCGTCAGCATTCCCATGCTGTTTTGTTCCTTTGTATTCTATGTCATATTGGTGTGCCCCTAGGAAAAGGGACCACCTCTGTAGCCTTTGCGCTGTCATAATGGGAACGCCCTTTTTAGGGTTGAATATGGAGACGAGGGGTTGATGGTCAGTCAACAAGGTAAATTTTTGTCCATGTAGGTAATGGTTGAATTTCTTCAACCCCCACACCAGGCTGAGTGCCTCCCTATCGATCTGGGCATAGTTACGCTCAGCTGAGTTCAATGAGTGTGACGCAAAAGCTATCGGCCGCTCCGAGCCATCAGGGAATCTATGCGATAATACCGCTCCCGCGCCGTAAGGGGATGCATCACACGCCAGTCTGATTGGCAGTGATGGGTTGTAATGAGCCAACACTTCCCTGGACGTGATCAAGCCTTTGCATTTGTGGAAGGCACGTTTACAGTCTTCGCTCCATTTCCAAACTACTCCCGTTTGTAGCAGTGCGTTAAGAGGGTGCAGAACCGTCGACAAGTTTGGTAAAAATTTATGATAGTAATTTACTAATCCCAGGAACGACCTTAATTGTGAGACATTTTCAGGCGCTGGAGCCTTTACGACCGCTTCAATTTTTTCAGGTGACTTATGCAACCCTTCTTCGTTAATGACATGGCCACAATATGATATTTGTTTCTGGAAAAATTCGCACTTGGGGCGATTTGCTTGTAGGCCCCGTTCTCTCAGCCTCGTGAGCACCTGCTCCAGGTTGGCAAGGTGCTCGTTGTCGTTTTCTCCTGTTACAAGGATGTCGTCTAGGTAGCATTGAGTCCCCGGAATCCCTTGCAGGACTTGCTCCATAGCTCTTTGCCAGATAGCCGGAGCTGATGCCACTCCGAAAACCAGTCGATTGTACTGGTACAGGCCTTTGTGTGTGTTTATCGTGAGATACTTTTTAGAGGCCTCCTCAACCTCCATCTGTAGATATGCCTGTGCTAAGTCAATTTTGGTGAAACGTTTCCCTCCGGATAGTGAGGCGAAAATATCTTCTATCCTCGGAAGAGGATACTGTACCGTGTGAAGGACCGGGTTTACAGTCACCTTGAAGTCCCCACAGATGCGAACTTTTCTCTGTTCTTCAGATTTATCATTATTCAACGTTTTCTTCATGACCGGGACGATGGGTGTGGCCCACTCGCTCCAATCTACCTTGGATAACACGCCTGCTTTTTCCAAATTCTCCAGCTCTGCCTCGACGGCTGGACGAATTGCGTATGGCACCGGCCTTGCCTTAAAAAACTTGGGAATTGGCGCATCTTCCACTTTTATTGAGGCGGTGGCGCCTTTCAGGGTTCCTAGTTCCTGTTGAAACACTTCTTTGGCGTTAGCCAAGATTTCTTTTAATCGTCCAGGTATGACGTCATCATCGTTTTTTTTCTTACTGGTCACCGTCAGTGCCTGAATGGAGTGCCAGTCTAAACGTATCTTTCTGATCCAGTCACGTCCCAACAGCGGTGGACCACCATCTTGCAGAACGTATAAATACAACTTCTGTATTTCCTTGCCGTTGTATACAACAGGCACCCTTATTTTCCCTCTGGGGTATACTTTCTGCCCCGTATATGTCTTCAAGATAATGGATGTTTCTTTCAAAGGTATATGCGGAAATAGCCGCTCGTAATCCCATCCTCGTCGCCACTGTTAGATCCGTGTGTTAATGGAGACACGGAATGCAGGAGTTGATTTAACAAGTGTTTACTGAACAAAGTCTGGAGGTGAACTAACTACACAAGACACTACACAGGCTTATATACCCGAGTGGTCACTACTGGTACTACAGTATACAGGGGCTTCAAAAACATAGTTCCTCTTAAAGGTACATACACTACACTATCAAGCAGCACTTACTCACCAATAACCTGCTCACTGATGCTCAGTTTGGGTTTCGCTAGACCACTCAGCTCCAGACCTCATTACAGCCTTGGTCCAAACATGGAAAAAAGAGCTTAATTCCAGAGGTGAGGTGAAAGTGACTGCTCTTGACATCAAGGCAGCATTTGACCAGGTATGGCATCAAGGAGCCCTAGTAAAATTGAAGTCAATGGGAATCAGGGGGAAAATTCGCCACTGGCTGGAGCCATACCTAGCACAAAGGAAGATGGTTGTAAATGTTGTTGGTCAATCATCTCAGCCTCAGGACATCGCTGCAGGAGTTCCTCAGGGCAGTGTCCTCAGCCCAACTATCTTCAGCTGCTTCATCAATGACCTTCCCTCAATCATAAGGTCAGAAGTGGGGATGTTCGCTGATGATTGCACAGTGTTCAGTGCCATGCACAACTCCCCAGATAATGAAGCAGTCCATGCCCACATGCAGCAAGACCTGACAACATTCAGGCTTGGGCTGATAAGTGGCAAGTAACATTCGTGCCAGGCAATGACCATCTCAAACAAGCGAGAGTCTAACCACCGCACCTTGACATTCAATGGTATTACCATAGCCAAATCCTCCACCATCAACATCCTGGGGGGTCACCATTAACCAGAAACACAACCGGACCAGCCACATAAATACTGTGGCTACAAGAGCAGGTAAGAGGCTGGGTATTCTACGGCGAGTGTCTCACCTCCTGATTCCCCAAAGCCTTTCCACCATCTACAAGGCACAAGTCAGGGGTGTGATGGCACACTCTCCACTTACCTGGATGAGTGCAGCTCCAACAACACAAGAAGCTCTACACCATCCTGGATAAAGCAGCCCGCTTGTCCAGCACCCCACCCACCACCTGAAACATCCACTCCCTCCACCACCGGCATACCGTGGCTGCAGTGTGTACCAACTACAAGATGCACTACAGCAACTCGCCAAGGCTTCTTCGACCACACCTCCAAAACCTGCGACCTCTTCCACCTAGAAGGACAAGGACAGCAAGCACATGGGAACACCACCATCTGCAAGTTCCCCTCCAAGTTACACACCATCCTGACTTGGAAATATATCGCCATTCCTTCATCGTCGCTGGGTCAAAATCCTGGAACTCCCTCCCTGACAGCACTGTGGGAGTACCTTCACAAACTGCAGCAGCTCAAAAAGGCAACTCACCACCACCTTCTCAAGGGCAATAAATGTTGGCCATGCCAGCAACACCCACATCCCAGGAATGAATGAATAAATAAATAAATGTCAATTTGGTGCTTTTGGTTGAAGACACTTGCAAACATTTCCGTTTTGTCTCCTGCACTCGCGTACAGGGCTCCATCATGGTTGAGGATGAGAATGGTTACGGAGATTCCTCCTTCTGTTAGTTGGCTGGTTGTTCGCCACCATTCTGAACTGGATGTGGCAAGGCTATAAAGCTTTGGTCTAATTCGTTGATTGTGATCCACTTAGCTCTGTCAAAAGCCTTTGCTTTTGGTGTTTCGCATGCGGGTAGTCTGTGTCGTAGCTTCACTTGGTTCATACCTCATTCAAAGTTATGCCTGGTGCTGCTCCCGGCACGCCTTTCTGCACTCCATATTGAACCAAGGTTGGTCTTCTGGCTTGATGGTCATCACTGAGTGAGGAATGTGCCAGGCAATGAGGTTATGTATTGTGGTGGTATGCAACTCTGCTATATTAATGATCTAGACAAGGGAACTAGATGTAATATCTCCAAGTTTGCAGACAACACAAAGCTGGGTGGGCGTGTGTGCCGTGAGGAGGATGCAGATAAACTCCAGTATGATTTGGACAGGTTGGGTGATTGGGCAGATGTATGGCAGATGCAGTATAATGTAGATAAATGCGAGGTTATCCACTTCGGTGGCAAAAACAGGAAGGCAGATTATTATCTCAACGGCAATAGATTGGGAAAAGGGGAAGTGCAACGAGACCTGGGTGTCCTTGTGCACCAGTCACTGAAGGTAAGCATGCAGGTGCAGCAGGCGGTTTTGCGGCAAATGGTATGTTGGCCTTCATAGCGAGAGGATTCGAGTACAGGAGCAAGGAAGTCTTGCTGCGGTTGTACAGGGCCTTGGTGAGACCACATCTTGAGTATTGTGTGCAGTTTTGGTCACCTCATCTGAGGAAGGATGTTCTTGCCATGGAGGGAGTGCAGTGAAGATTCACCAGACTGATACCTGGGATGGCAGGAATGAGTATGAAGAGAGATTGGGTCGATTAGGCTTATATTCGCTAGAGTTTAGGAGAATGAGAGGGGATCTCATTGAAACTTATAAAATTCTAACAGGACTAGACAGATTAGATGCAGGAAGGATGTTCCCGATGGCAGGGGAATCCAGAACCAGGGGTCACAGTCTAAAGATAAGGGGTAAGCCATTTAGGATTGAGATGAGGAGGAATTTCTTCACCCAGAGAGTGGTGAACCTGTGGAATTCACTACCACAGAAGGCAGTTGAGGCCAAATTATTAAATATATTCAAGAAGAAGGAGTTAGATATATTTCTTAAGTCTAAAGGGATCAAGGGATATGTGGAGAAAGCTGGGACAGGGTACTGAATTTGGATGATCAGCCATGATCATTAAATGGCGGAACAGGCTCGAGGGGCTGAATGGCCTACTCCTGCTCCTATCTTCCATGTTTCTGTTTCTATGCACCACAGTGCCTCACGGATGCCCAGTTTTAGGATGCTAGGTCTGTCCTTATTCTGTCCCGTTTAGCACAGTGGTAGTGCCACACTACACAATGGAGAAGATCCTCACCATACAGATGAGACTTTGTCTTCACACGGACTGTGGGACGGTCACTTCCAGCAATGCTATCGTGGACAGACATGTCTGCGACAGGTAGGTTGGTGAGGATGAGGTCAAGTAGGTTACTTCCTCGTTTTGTTTCCCTCACCACCTGATGCAGACGCAGTATGGCAAGGCTGCTCTGCCCAATTTGATTTGTCCAGTTAATATGATAGTTAAAATCCCCCATAATTATAGCTGTTCCCTTATTACAAGCCTCAACTATTTCCTGATTAATACTCCGTCCAACAGAGTTGCAACTGTTCGGAGGCCTATAGACTACACCCACTAGTGTTTTTTTCCCCCTTATTATTCCTTATCTCCACCCAAACTGTTTCACTATCCTGCTCCTTTGACCCAATATCATTTCTCTGTATTATAGTGATTCCTTCCTTTATTAACATAGCCACCCCACCTCCTCTCCCTTCCTGCCTGTCCTTCCTGATTGGGAATTAAACATACCAGGTTATTTAACAGTCGTGGTCACCCTGCAGCCATGTTTCTGTAATGGCCACAAGATCATACCCATATGTCGTTATTTGTGCCGTTAACTCATTCATTTTGTTACGAATGCTACGTGCATTCAGATAAAGAACTTTCAAATATGCTTTGTAACACTTAGTTCCTGTTTTTTTCCCTTTTTAGTACTTTACTTTTTACTCCATACCTTCTGTCCCTTCCTGACATGTTCTGTTTTTTAATTCCCCCACTGCTACCTAAGTCTATGACCTTCTCTGTTGTCATTTCTATTATTTGCTCTCTAGAAACCTCCCCCCCACTAATTAGTTTAAAGCCCTCTCTACAGCCCTAGTTATATGATTCGCCAGGACTCTAGTCCCAGCACTGGCCAAGTGGAGTCCGTCCCAACGGAACAGCTCCCTCCTGTCCCAGTACTGGTGCCAGTGTCTCAAGAAGCAAAACCCATTTCTCCCACACCAGTCTTTGAGCCACGCATTTAACTCTTTAATTTTATTTATCCTAGCCAAATTCGCTCGTGGCTCAGGTAATAACCCAGAGATTATTACCCTTGAGGTTCTGTTTTTTTAATGAGGTCAAGGAGTGGTAGCAGACTCTACAATTATCATGTCCAGTCACTGCAGAAGAGCAAACAGAATGCGGAGCTATATTGCCAATAAGTAGAGTTAACTCACATGCTGAAAATGTCAGGTCGCAACTTGAATACAGCGTTCAGTGCTGGTCGCTGAGATACATGGGGAACATCCAGAGCCCCGATAGCGGTGCAGAGAAAGGCCACAAGGCGAATTCTGGGTGTCAAGGGGACTCCATTATAAGGAAAGTTACAAAAATTTGGACCGTTCAACCTTCAGAGGAAGTGCACAAGAGTGAACCTTATAGAATAGTACAGCACAGAAGGAGGCCATTCTGCCCATCACGTCTGCACTGGATATACAAGATATTGGGTGGATTAGGAAATGTCAATCCTGAGCACTATTGCAAGTTAAACCACGACTACAAAAGGTTGAGCTAGGTGAGCCGAATGGCTTCCCTCATCTGTACAGAGAGAGATAGTTTGGTATTTCACCAGATGTCAGCTATTTTGTTAAAAGCACATGCTTTTGTGCTTCGCCAACTGTAGCTGATAACTTTCCAATATTAGTATTGCTACACATTATACCTCCAAGCAGCAATGTAGAAAAAGTCTTTAACAACCTACTGCAATTTTCACATCCTGTTGCCTGCTTTTCCAGTATCACAATACTGTGGGATCATATCCTGTAATAGTAAAGTGTAAGGGGATGAGCTACGAGGAAAGATTAAAGAACTTTAATCTTTGCAATCTAGAAAGAAGGTATGGAGGGGTGGTGAGGAATCTCAACATATATAAAATATTAAACGGCATAGATGTGGTAAAATCAGCTGATTAACCAGTTTGTATTTAAGATGACCAAATGAGGCAAAGAAATCACAACTGATGCATGTATCAATAACTTGCATTTATATAGCACCTTTAACAAAGAAATATCCCAAAGCACGTCGCAAATTGCTGCAAGAAATCCAACACCAAACCAGGGAGATTAGAAAAGGTCATCAAAAATTTGATTGAAGTACATTTCACTGTTTTTCTGTTTCAGCCATACTTTGCAATTACCTTCTAATATAATTATTCAGCTACAGGAAATCTACAATGACAACTGCCGGGTTGGGTCACTTCCACAGCTAGAAAAATGATTATGCTGATGTTCTGAGTCATCAGCACCTAATCCATCAACCAGAAGTTATTTGGCAGACAGTTCAAAAGTTCATGTGTAAAAATCGAATTCAGTAACCATGAACCACCAGCAGCAAAGTGGAGTCAAGAGCCCCAAAACCATCAATTGCAGCTGGGAGGGGAAACCTCAGAGGCCAATCATATTGGCCTGGATTTTGCATTAATAATGGTGAGTCAGCCTTTTAAAAAAAATATATAATCGACAGCATGTGGGCGTCGCTGGCAAGACGAGCATTTATTGCCCATCTCAAATTACCCTCGAGAAGGTGGTGAGCCACCTTCTTGAAGCGCTGAAGTCCGCGTGGTGAAGGTACTCCCACATGCTTTTCTACACTTCATTGTATCAAAGTTGGTCCACTGGTTTGATAATGGTAGAGTGAGGAATATGCTGGGCCACGAGGTTACAGATTGTGGTGGAATAAAATTCTGCTGATGGCTCACAGCGCATCATGGATGCCCAAGTTTTGAGCTGCTGGATTTGTTCTGAATCTATTCCATTTAGCACGGTGGTAGTGCCACACAACACGATGGGGGGGTGTCCTCAGTGTGAAGACAGGACGTTGTCTCCATAAGGACTGTGCGGTGGTCACTCCTACCAATACGGTCAAGGACAGATGCATCTGCGACAGGTAGATTGGTAAGAGCAGGGTCAAGTAGGTTGTTAACTCATGTTCATTCGCTCACCACCTGCCGCAGCCCCAGTCTGGCAGCTGATTGACAGGCTTAGTTTCCAATTGGGCGGGGATCACTTCGGAGCAGGTTGCAGCTGTAGGCAAAGAGTCTGCAACTGCTCGTGGGAGCTTGGGACGATCCCAGGGAAGGAGATTAGCTTTGAGGCTGGGGGTGAAGCACTCCTGCTCCTCCTGGCCCACAGCAGTGCTGCAAGGGCACTTACCTTTTCCCCAAAGCTGTCCTCGCCTCCCTTCAGCTGTCACGTTTTCCGAGGCCTGGGAAAACCAGCCAGACAGGGGTGAAGGTCCCAGCCTCATTATAATATTTAAATGGCCAACCAGCCTCCTGGGAGGGGTTGGCTGCCTGCCCCGGTCCCGCCTCCGTAAAGCCGGAGGTGGGCGGGCTGGGGTCGGGTTTGAGATTTTTAAAATTTCAACATCTCACCCGACCCCAACCCACATCTTTCTGGGGGTTAAAATTACACCCTGTGCGTCTTACTGAAGATTCTTAATCAGATCGTGTTGTGTGGCTTTTCCAGTACAGCTACAACACTGGCATCTACCCAACAATATAGAAAACTGAAACAGAAAACGCTGGAAAAACTCAACAGGCCAACCAACATCCGTGGCGAGAAACAGAGTCAACGTTTCAAGTCAAAGACCCTTCGTCAGGACTGAGAAAAAAAGCAGGAAATGAAACAAATAAAAAGGCAAGTTTGGGGGCTGGGAAATGGGGGAGGGGATAAAAGAACAAAAAAGGGAAGGTCTGTGGGGGGGGAGGGGGGGAGGTGAAGAGACATGAAGAGATATTCAATGTGGAAAACTGCCCAGGTATGTCCTGGCCACAAAAAGCAGGACAAATCCAATCTGGCCAATTACCGCCCCATCAGTCTACTCTCAATCATCAGCAAAGTGATGGGATGTGTCGTCGACAGCGCAATCAAGCGGCACTTACTCGCCAATAACCTGCTCACCAATACGATCGCAAAATACTGCAGATGCTGGAAATCCAAAATAACAACAGAGAATGCTGGAAAAACTCAGGTCAGGCAACATCCGTGGAGAGAAATTTGAGTTGACGTTTCGGGTTGAAACCCTTCTTCAAAACTGGAAAGAAAATAAAAAGATCGAAGGCAAAGCTGCGATCGAACAAAAGAAGAAAAGGAGACAATAAAAGGTATTAGAAGCCAGATGAGATGGTAATGGGCCCGTGGAGACAAAAGGCAGCTGAGATTAGGTGTGAAGTGTACTGGCAGGATAAGGACAGCCAACCCCGACGTGGTCATTAAACCTGCAGACAAGGGTGGTGCTGTTGTTGTTTGGCGAACCGACCTCTACCTAGCGGAAGCTGAACGCCAACTCTCCGACACCTCCTCCTACCTCCACCTGGACCATGACCCCACTACCAAACATCAAGCCACCGTTTCCAAGACTGTCACTGACCTCATCTCCTCTGGGGATCTTCCCCCCCACGGCCGCCAACCTCATAGTTCCCTAACCCCGCACAGCCCGCTTCTACCTCCTTCCCAAGATCCACAAACAGGACTGCCCTGGTAGACCCATCGTTTCAGCCTGTTCTTGCCCCAGGGAACTCATCTCTTCCCATCTCGACTCGATTTTCTCCCCTTGTCCAGTCTCTTCCTACCTACATCCGCGACTCTTCGGACGCCCTCCGCCACTTTAACAGTTTCCAGTCCCCAACCGCCTCCTTTTCACCATGGACATACAATCCCTCTACACCTCCATCCCCCACCAGGATGGCCTGGGGGCGCTCCACTTCTTCCTTGAACAGAGGCCCGTCCAGTCCCCATCCACCACCACCCTCCTCCGCCTGGCTGAGCTTGTTCTCACATTGAACAACTTCTCCTTTAACTCCACTCATTTCCTCCAAATTAAAAGGTGTTGCTATGGGTACCCGCATGGGTCCTAGCTATGCCTGCCTTTTCATGGGCTATGTGGAACAATCTTTGTTCCAGTCCTACTCAGGTCCCCTCCCTCACCTCTTTTTCCGATACATTGATGACTGTATCGGTGCCGTTTCCTGCTCTCGCCCCAAACTAGACAATTTCATTCACTTTGCCTCCAATTTCCACCCTTCCCTCACCTTCACGTGGTCCATCTCTGACTCCTCCCTTCCCTTCCTCGACTTCTCCGTCTCCATCTCTGGGGATAGGTTATCGACCAATATTCACTACAAGCCCACTGACTCCCACAGCTTCCTGGACTACACTTCCTCCCACCCTGCCTCCTGTAAGGACTCTATTCCATTCTCCCAGTTTCTCCGCCTCCGCCGTATCTGCTCCGACGATGCCACCTTCCACACCAGTGCTTCCGACATGTCTTCCTTTTTCCGCAACCGAGGATTCCCCTCTACCGTGGTCGACACGGCCCTCGACCGTGTCCGTTCTATCTCTCGCACTTCTGCCCTCACCCCTGCCCCTCCCTCCCGGAACCACGATAGGGTTCCCCTTGTCCTCACCTTTCACCCCACCAGCCTCCACATTCAACGGATCATCCTCCGGCATTTCCGCTACCTCCAAAGTGATCCCACCACCAAACGTATCTTCCCCCTCCCCTCCCAGCATTCTGTAGGGACCGCTCCCTCCGAGACACCCTAGTCCACTCCTCTATCACTCCCAACAGCCCTTCCCCTTCGCCTGGCACCTTCCCGTGCAAGCGCAGGAGCTGTAACACCTGCCCCTATACCGCCCCCCTTCCCACTGTCCAGGGCCCCAAACACCCCTTCCAGGTGAAACAGCGATTCACTTGTACTTCTTGCAATCTTGTATACTGTATTCGCTGCTCACGATGCGGTCTCCTCTACATTGGGGAGACCAAACGCAGATTGGGTGACCGCTTTGCGGAACACCTCCGTTCAGTCCGTAAGGGTGACCCCGAGCTTCCGGTCGCCTGTCATTTTAATTCACCGCTCATTCTCGGACCTCACCGTCCTTGGCCTCTTGTATTGTTCCACGGAAGCTCAACGTAAACTCGAGGAACAGCAAATCATCTTCCGATTAGGCACTTTGCAGCCTTCCGGACTCAATATCGAGTTCAATAATTTCAGATCATAACCTCGGCCTCTATTACTTTTTCCTTTTAATTTTTTCCACCCCTTTGTTTTGGGTCCTCCTTTCCCCCACCCCCCCCCGCCCCCCTCCTTTCCTTTTGTTTCGCTCTCTCTCCTCGGCAGCTGTCCTTATCCTGCCAGTACACTTCACACCTAATCTCAGCTGCCTTTTGTCTCCACGGGCCCATTACCATCTCATCTGGCTTCTAATACCTTTTATTGTCTACTTTTCCTCTTTTGTTCGATCGCAGCTTTTTATTTTCGTTCCAGTTCTGAAGAAGGGTTTCAACCCGAAACGTCAACTCAAATTTCTCTCCACGGATGTTGCCTGACCTGCTGAGTTTTTCCAGCATTCTCTGTTGTTACCTGCTCACCAATGTTCAGTTTGGGTTCCACCAGGACCACTTGGCACCTGCTCTCATTACAGCCTTGGTCCAAACATGGACAAAAGAGCTGAATTCCAGGGGTGAGGTGAGAGCGATTGCCCTTGACATCAAGGCAGCATTTGAGAGTGTGGCATGAAGGAGCCCTCGTAAAACTGAAGTCAATAGGAATCCGAGGGGGGGGGGGGGGGGGGGGAACTCTCCACTGGCTGGAGTCATACCTAGCACAAAGGAAGATAGTTGTGATTGTTGGAGGACATTCATCTCAGCCCCAGGACATCGCTGCAGGAGTTCCTCAGGGCAGTGTCCTCAGCTGCTTCATCAAGGGCCTTCCCTTCATCATAAGGTCAGAAGTGGGGATGTTCACTGATGATTACCCAGTGTTCAGTTCCATTCGCAACTCCCCAGATAATGAAGCAGTCCATGCCCGCATGCAGCAAGCCTGGACAACATTCAGGCTTGGGCTGATAAGTGGCAAGTAACATTCGCGCCACAAGTGCCAGGCAATGACTATCTCCAACAAGCAAGAGTCTAACCACCACCCCATGACATTTAGCGACATTACCATCGCCGAATCCCCCACCATCAACATCCTGGGGGGTGGGATCAGCATTGACCAGAAACTTAACTGCACCAGCCACGTAAATATTGTGGCTACAAGAGCAGGTCAGAGGCTGGGTATTCTGCAGTGAGACAGGGTTAATTAATAACCTTGCAATAAAGAAGCCTCCGGGGAGCAGTGATCATATTATTATAGAATTTTATGTCGAGTTTGAGACTGATTTACTTAAGTTCAAAACTAGGGTCCTAAACCTGAACAAAGCAAACTATGTAGGTATGAGAAGCGAGTTGGCCAAGGTAGGTTGGGAAACTAGATTAAAAGATATGACAGCAGAAAAACAATGGCTAACATTTAAAGAATTAATACATAATTTACAACAAATATACATTCCTTTAAGGCACAAAAACCCCACAGGCAAAGTGGTCCAACCGTGGCTAACAAGAGAAGTTAAAGATAGTATTAGATCAAAGGAAGAGGCTTATAATGTTGCCAAAAAGAGTAGCAAGCCTGAGGTTGGGAGAATTAGAATTCAGCAAAGGAACACCAAAAAATTGATAAAGAAAGGGAAAATAGGATACGAGAGTAAACTAGCGAGACAAATAAAAACAGACTGCAAAAGCTTCTATAGGTATGTAAAAAGGGAAAGATTAGTCAAAGTAAACGTGGGTCCCGAACAGGCTGAGACAGGAGAAATGATGATGGGGAATAAGGAAATGGCAGAGAAATTAAACAAATACTTTCTGCGTCTTCAAATAAGACGACGCAAAAAACCTCACGGAAATAGTGGACAACCAAGGCTCTAGCGAGAATGAGGAACTGAAAGAAATTAGTATTAGTAAAAAAAAAAAAAAAATAGTACTGGTGAAATTAATGGGACTGAAAGCTGATAAATCCCCTGGACCTGATGGCCTACATCCAAGGGTTTTGAAAGAGGTGGCTATAGAGCTAGTGGATGCATTGGTTGTCATTTTCCAAAATTCCATCGATTCTAGAACGGTTCCCACGGTTTGGAAGGTAGCAAATGTAACCCCACTATTTAAGAAAGGAACGAAGAGAGAAAACAGGGAACTGCAGACCAATTAGCCGGACGTCAGTAGTAGGGAAAATGCTAGAATCTATTATTAAAGGACGTGGTAACAGGGCACTTAGAAAATAATAATAGGATTGGGCAGAGTCAACATGGATTTATGAAAGGGAAATTATGTTTGACGAATGATTTTTTGAAGTTGTAACTGGCAGAATAGATAAGGGGGAACCAGTCAGTGGATGTGGATTATTTGGATTTCCAGAATGCGTTCAATAAAGGTGTCACACAAGAGGTTATTAAACAAAATTTGGGCTCATGGGATTGGGGGTAATATACTAACATGGATTGAGGATTGGTTAACGGACAGAAAACAGAGAGTAGGAATAAACGGGTCATTTTTGGATTGGCAGGCTGTAACTAGTGGGGTACCGCAAGGATCAGTGCTTGGGCCTCAGCTATTCACAATCTACATCAATGATTTGGATGAGGAGACCAAATGTAATATATCCAAGTTTGCTGATGATACAAAGCTGGGTGGGAATGTAAGTTGTGAGGAGGATGCAAGGAGGCTTCAAGGGGATAGAGACAGGCTAAGTGAGTGGGCAAGAACATGGTAAATGGAATATAATGTGGAGAAATGTGAAGTTATCCACTTTGGTAGGAAAAATAGAAAAATGGTGAGAAAAATGTTGGTGTTCAGAGGGACCTGCGTTTCCTTGTACACGAATCACTGAAAGTTAACATGCAGGTACAGCAAGCAATTAAGCAAATGGTATGTTGGCCTTTATTACAAGAAGGATTTGCGTATAAGAGTAAGGACATCTTACTGCAATTATATAGGGCCCTGGTGAGACCACACCTGGAGTATTATGTAGAGTTTTGGTCTCCTTACCTAAGGAAGGACATACTTGCCATAGAGGGCGTGCGACGAAGGTTCACCAGACTGATTCCTGGGATGGGGGGATTGTCCTATGAGGAGAGATTGAGTAGACTAGGCCTATATTCTCCAGAGTTTAGAAGAATGAGAGGTGATCTCATTGAAACATACAACATTCTTACACGGCTTGACAGGGTAGATGCAGGGAGGATGTTTCCCCTGGCTGGGGAGTCTAGAACCAGGGGTCACAGTCTCAGAATAAGGGGTCGGCCATTTAGGACTGAGATGAGGAGAAATGTCTTCACTCAGAGGGTGGTGAATCTTTGGAATTCTCTACCACAGAGGGCTGTGGAGGCTCAGTCGTTGAGTATATTCAAGACAGAGATCGATAGATTTTTGGATATTAAGGGAATCAAGGGACATGGGGATAGTGCAGGAAAGTGGAGATGAGGTAGAAGATCAGCCATGATCTTGTTGAATGACGGAGCAGGCTTGAGGGGCCAAATGGCCTACTCCTGCTCCTATTTCTTATGTTCTTATGAGTGTCTCACCTCCTGACTCCCCAAAGTGTCACCATCTACAAGGCACAAGTCAGGATTGTGATTAAATACTCTCCACTTGCCCGGATGAGTGCAGCTCCAACAACACAAGAAGCTTGACGCCATCCAGGACAAAGCAGCCTGCTTGACTAGCACCCCATCCACCATCTTTAACATTCACTCCCTCCACCACCGGCGTACCGTGGCTGCAGTGTGTACCATCTACAAGATGTACTGCAGCAACTCGCCAAGGCTTCTTCAGCAGCACCTCCCAAACCTGCCAGCTCTACCACCTAGAAGGACAAGGGCAGCAGGCACATGGGTACACCATCACCTGCAAGTTCCCCTCCAAGTCACACACCATCCTGACTTGGAAATATATCGCCGTTCCTTAATCATCGCTAGGTCAAAATCCTGGAACTCCCTCCCTAATAATACTGTGGGAGCACCTTCACCACACGGACTACAGCAAATCAGGAAGGCGGCTCACCACCACCTTCTCAAGGGCAATAAATGCTGGCCTTGCCAGCGACGCCCACATCCCAGGAACAAATTTTAAAAAGATTGGTTGAAGAGACAGGGTGTTGCTTGCCCTGTTCACACATGCCACAAATCCCCTGTAGGATTTTGACCCAGCGACGATGAAGGAACGGCGATATATTTCCAAGTCAGGATGGTGTGTGACTTGGAGGGGAACTTGCAGGTGATGGTGTTCCATGCGCCTGCTGCCCTTGTCCTTCTAGGTGGTAGAGGGTGTTATGCTGAAAAGGATCTCTGGTAACCGCAAGTTGCTGATCAAAAGCCCTCGGAAATTCTGTAGGCAGCTGTAAGCATAATGAACGGCATGGGCGGCTCCTTCACCGCTGACCACACAATCCAGGCCTCACTGCGTCAACGTCTACTACAGTTTAGCTCCCTGTAAGGAGGACCATTTATCTTGGAAAATGGCCTTCAAATCTAATTCAGACAGATGACAGTCTTCCTTCTGCTTGGTGGAGGGTTCCGAAGGCCTACAGAATCCAGGGAGGAACAAACTTTCCTCACTGATTTCCCTAATTTTATTCCGTTTTTCCCCACAGTAAGCCCATAAACTGAGATTTGAACCTCCATCCCATCCTCGATCACACTGCTAATTAGTAATTTATTAAACTATTGTCTGAGCCATTCAACCTGTCAAGCAGAAAGGGTTAAGCAGTCGCAATCCAATTGCCAGCATCTTAAGTAGCAAAACAAGACACAAACTCAACAATCTATATCCTCAGCAGGGAGGGAAATGGGGACAGTGAAAGAGAGAGGTAGGAGCTTTGCACTGCATTGATGGCATTTGGAGAAAAACAGATATAAAGTCTATGCTCAACTTTGGCAAAACGTAGATATGGCGGGGTAAAAATTGGGTAGCGCCCCGAAAAAGTTAGCACCCCTGCGGCCGATTTTCCCAGGTAGCACCCCGAGGGGGAAGAGGGGTGCTACTGGAATCGCCTCATGTCCCTCTTGGGGCGCTGTGAGGCAATATCGCGGCGCTACGTTCTGCGGTACTCCGGGCCTTCTTCCCCTTATTAAAGGGGAAGGGCCTGGCGCAGCGCGTCCCGGCGCCCAGCTGGGCCACCAGGGATCGGGAGTGCCGGGCTCACGGAGAGCAGCTGGCACCCCACTGGGGGGGGGGGGGGGGGGGGGGCTTCACGGGGGCCGTGGACAGCAACGGGGGCAGGTGCTGGCAGGCAGCCAGCAACAAAAATGGCCGCCCACCACCTCCCCTTTAACTAGCGCCGCCCCTCCCCTTTAACTAGCGCCGCCCCGGCCGCAGTTAGGCCCCCCTGACCCCGACGGACATGGCGTCCGGCAGTATCACCCAATATTACAGCTGGGGCGCTGTGCACGGCAATGACGCTAACCTCCTGCTGAATTTCGCAGGAGGCGTTAGCAGCGCCATGCCAAGGCGCTAGTTGATTTGTGCCCCATTAGCACCCTCTTAGGGCGCTACCGGGAGACACAAATCAAACAAATTTAGCCCCCGGCTTGTTTTAAAAACATAATTGCCGAAATCAATTTACCCAGTTGTACCATCTCTTTCTGGCAGTTCAGTGAGTTATCTCTCCAGTAGATTTCTGTGTAGGTCAGAAGGTATACTGCACAAATAACAATAACCAGGGCACAGCAAGAATAGTTATGCAGAAATGTCAGCAACCAGAGCAGGGAGGATGGCATAGAATCATAGAATGATACAGCTTAGGAGGCCATTCGTCCCATCGTGCTGTGCCACTCTTTGAAAGAGCTATCCAATTAGTCCCACTCCCCTGCCCTTTCAACACAGCACTGCTAATTTTTCCCCTTCGAGTATTTATCCAATTCCTTTTTGAAAGTTATTATTGAATCTGCCTCCACCATCCTTTCAGGCAGCGCATTCCAGATCATAACTTGTTGCATAAAATAATTTCTCCTCATGTCGCCTCTGGTTCTTTTGCCCATCGCTTTAAATCTGTGTCCTCTGGTTACTGACCCTCCTGCCACTGGAAACAGTTTCTTTTTATTTACTCTCTCAAAACCATTCTTGATTTTAAACACCTCTATCAAATCTCCCCTTAACTGTCTCTGCTCCAAGGAGAACAACCCCAGCTTCTCCAATCTCTCATCCCTGGTACCATTCTAGTAAATCTCCTCTGCACATTCTCGGAGGCCTTGACATCCCTCCTTAAGTGTGTTGCCCAGAATTGGACACAATACTCCAGCTGAGGCCTAACCAGTGTTTTATAAAGGTTTAGCATAACTTTCTTGCTTTTGTACTCTATGCCTCTTTATTTAAAAAACATACGGGACCCTTGGCTTTTTAACAGCCTTCTCAACTTGTCCCGCCACCTTCAAAGATGTGTGTACATACACCCCCAGGTCTCTGTGTTCCTGCACCCCCTTTAAAATTGTACCATTTAGTTTATATTGCCTCTCCTCATTCTTCCTACCAAAATGAATCACTTCACACTTAACTTCCTTGCTTTTGTACTCTATGCCTCCGCATTAAATTTCAACTATCATGTGACTGCCCATTTCACCACTCTTTCTAGGTCTTCCTGAAGTCTGTTATTATCCTCCTCACTGTTTACTACATTTCCAAGTTTTGTGTTATCTGAAAACTTTGAAATGATGCCCTGTATACCCAAGTCCAGGTCATTTATATCAAAAAGAGCAGTGGTCCCAATACTGACCCCTGGGGGACACCACTGCATACTTCCCTCCAGTCTGAAAAACAACTGTTCACCACTACTCTCTGCCTCTTAGCCAATTTTATATCCACGCTGCCACTGCCCCTTTAATCCCTTGTATCCACAAAGCATTGCAATTCAAATAACTATGATCTTTCAACCTACAATTCAATTTCGGTGAGCTAGTAGAAGCAACTGGGAGACGTTGGCAAGAACGAAAAGCTGCGAGAGCTAAAAGTAATGAGGAAGGAAGGAAATGAGAGTGCAATGAAGCCACAAATGTGTTATTGCACTCTGCAGCATCTATCAATACAAAACAGCAGTACAACCCTCAAGAAAGCACTTTGAAAGTGCTGATAACACTGCTGACACCCACAGACTATTTTTGCATAGTTCTATGCTAAAAATTGGCGTCATCAGTCCAAGCTGTCTTAACTTGTTGTGTGTCAATTGGTACTGTAGCATCAAAAATCCCTAATGTGCACACTGCTGCCTTTGCTCTAGTTTCAGGCGATAACAGGATTTAAATTTACTAAAGGATGCATCAACGGTATTTTTAACAGGAAGCACCTAGCAAGTCAAAGAAAAACAAGTGGTTTTCTCAGAAATATTCTTAAAACATTAAAGGAATTTAAAAAAAAAATCAAATCAATACCAAGACTGAGCAGGTCAGAAACAAATTCAGCCTTGGATGTATCACAAGCCAAATTGCAAAATATATCGCAATTAAATTAGAGAGATGACTGGAAACCAAAGATCTGGCATTATGCCACTGGCAATTTCCATACATCTTATTCAAAAATTTCATAATTGAACTCACCGGTAATGATGATTTGAAGCATTTGAAAGAACACTATAGATTATAGAAAGTGCATTCCCTGGACATTTCGGTGCTAAATTACCTTTGCTATGAGAGAGGGATTGCACGCAGAATTATTTGGCTCAGGATGTGTTTCAGGTAGTTTCTTAGCACTATAGACACCATTGTCAGATAGCAGACATACTCCCAGGAAATCCGATTTCCTACCCTACATCATTGCGGGAGTATCACAAGCACAAAGGACTACAAGGCAAAGATTCACCACCACCTTCTCAGGGCAGCGAAGGATGGGCAATGAATGTAAACTTGCCAACGTCAGCTGCAAACCAAGAACAAACAAGATAAAATGATTTACTGAGGGTCCAAAAAGTTATTTTATAATTAAAATCATGAACATGCATCAAGTCTGAATTCACAACTCAGAAGTTGAAGGTAGACTCGAGACACTGAGGGGTACGAGGAGGCTCGCGTGGAGCATAAATGCTGGCAAAGACCAGTTGGGCCGAATGGTGTAAACTCGATGTAGCTTCTGACAATAGTTTGTTTTGCTCTGGGCCACAGAAATATTCCAAATAGAAATTCTTCTGTTGAAATGGATACCAAATCTGAAGAGACAGGCAAGAGTGATCAGAGAAAGAAGACCACTACATGACCGTCTCAAAGCAGACGGCTGAGAGGAGCAGCAATGCAGAACAGACTTGAAGCGCCTTGGAAGCAGAAAGTCACTACCTACAAACTGCCCAGCAACATGAATAGAACAAAGAACTAGCCACTTCAGAAACTTATTTTCTTATCAAGATCACTGTGTACTATATGAAATGCAAACTCTTCAGCTGGGTGCACTTCTGGTGGATTACGCATAGCAACACAAAGAATGTCTGTACCACACATTTCACAGATCTGGACAAGAAATCCACAATCTATAATTAATGTGCACAACAACAAAAAATGCTCCAGGGCAAAATCCACAGGTAAGGTCTGTATGATTAAAAAAAGAAAACTAGATTCTGATATCCACATTGCATGTTCAATTTCATTTCAGGACCCACCACTCAACTACACGATACAAGAATTCTCTGAAGACGATGCTACCCAAGAGACCTCCCTCATTACTAGATTGTCCCTCCTCTTTCCTTCCCCTCCTCACTGCTATCCATCAACTCAATTGAAAGACGCGGCGGCTTACAGTGCAGCTAGGACCAACCTAAAAAAGGGTATCAGGACTGCCAAAAGGAAACAGACACTGCGGATAGAGGATCATTTCCACAACAACTCGGACCCCCGGCGCATGTGGCAAGGCATCCAGTCCATCACTGACAAGGGCAAAAACACCAGCCCCCCGGTTAGCGATGCCTCCCTTCCGGAGGAGCTTAACAACTTCTACGCTCGCTTCGACAGGGACAACAGGGAGCCAGCTACCAAAGCCTTGCCACCCCCGGAAGACCAGGTGCTCACTCGGTCGACCTCCGACGTAAGGGGTGTTCTACGCGGAGTGAACACACGAAAGGCTGCTGGACCGGATAGCATCCCTGGACGGGTACTCAAGGAATGTGCTGATCAGCTGGCTGATGTCTTCACCGCCATCTTCAATCTGTCATTGGCCCAGGCAGTAGTCCCTACATGCTTCAAGACCGCTACCATTATTCCTGTGCCAAAACAAACGGCTGTGACGTGCCTGAACGACTATCGACCTGTCGCACTCACCCATCATAATGAAGTGTTGCGAGAGACTGGTCCTGGCTCACATCAAAGCCAGTGATCCCACCTCTCTTGACCAACACCAGTTTGCCTATCGTGCAAACAGATCAACGGAGGATGCAATCACAACTGCTCTACACTCGGCACTGAATCACTTAGATGGTAAGGAGACCTACATCAGAATGCTGTTCATAGACTACAGCTCAGCATTCAACACTATCGTCCCCAACAAGCTGGCCACCAAACTCTTGGCCTGAACACTTCCCTCTGCAACTGGACCCTGGACTTCCTAACAAACAGACCCCAGTCTGTCAAATTAGGTAACCACACCTCCCCCCCCCCCTGACCCTGAACACGGGGGCCCCACAAGGATGTGTGCTGAGCCCCCTCCTCTACTCCCTCTTCACCCACAACTGTGTGGCTGTTCATGGTTCCAACACCATCAAGTTTGCGGATGATACCACGGTAGTAGGCCAGATCACCAACAACGATGAGTCAGCCTACAGGGAGGAGGTCCAGCATCTCGTGAAGTGGTGCGCCGATAACAACCTGGCCCTTAACAGCAAGAAAACCAAAGAAATCATTGTGGACTTCAGGAAGTCTAAAGGCGGAAGTCACACCCCCATCCACATCAATGGGGCTGTGGTGGAAAGGGTGGACAGCTTTAGGCTCCTCGGAGTCCACATCACGGAAGACCTCTCCTGGTCCCGCAATACCTCCTCTCTGGTGAAGAAGGCCCAGCAGCACCTATATTTCCTAAGGAGGCTGAAGGGATGTAACCTGTCACCCCTGATCCTCTCTAACTTTTACCGCTGCACAATAGAGAGCATCCTGACAAACTGTATCACAGTATAGTATGGCAGCTGTAGCTACTATGACCGGAAAGCCCTGCAGCAGGTAGTCAAAACTGCCCAACGCATTACCGGCACCCGGCTACCGACCATAGAGCACATATACCAGAAATGCTGTTTACGGAGGTCACGGTCCATCATCAAAGACCCTACCCACCCCAGCCACAGTCTGTTCGCCCTCCTGCCATCTGGGAGACGCTACAGATGCATTCGCACCCGTACGACCAGATTTAGGAACAGCTTCTTTCCCAGGGCTGTCATCCTACTGAACTCCACAAATAAACTCTAAAGCCTGCACATCTGCCAATGCACTTTATTATGGTTATGCTTATGTTAATGTATTACAAGCCAAATGTATGTTGAATGTTTAAATGTCTTAATCTAAATATACACTCTCGGGAGCCGCAAGCCTACATTTCGTTGTACTGCACTTGTGCACTAACAATGACAATAAAAGTTGATTTGATTTGATTTTGATTTGAGTGTGGATGTTAGTTAAGGACAGGATCAGGCTCACATGTGATATGCCCACAACACTCACCCATTAAGACTTACATGTGAATGATAGTCACTTTGGCACAGTAAGGGCCCTCACCCCAGCTTTTGGCAGGGGGTGGTGAGGAGGAAAAATTGATGGGGAAAGGACAAGGTAGAAGCTTAACTCAAAAATGTCATAATCGAACTAACTGGTAACTATGATTTGAAGCATTTCAAAAAAAGTAGTGAAGACACCCTAATGGGGAGGATGATCATTACAAAAAAGGATTACAATTTACTGTGGGTTTTGCCCCAATTTTTCTCCCCTTTCCTACTGAAGGTTCTGTATCTTTCTTGGATATGGTTCTACAAGCACCTCCAAATACCTCATTCAGACGTGCATTACAAATGTGAGGTTTGACAGACTATTCCCTGAGGAGGCATCACAGCCAAACCTAATCCTATCATCTCAAAATCCACACACAAGAATTAGGAGCAGGAGTCGGCCATTCGGCCCCTCGAGCCTGCTCCACCATTCAGTAAGATCATGGCTAAACTTCTACTCCAACTGCACCCCATATCCCTTGATTCACTTAGTACCCAAAAATCTATCAATCTCTGTCTTGAATATACTCAACGACTGGAATTCTCTACCCCAGTGAGCTGTGGATGCTCAAAGATTCACCACCCTTTGAGTGAAGAAATTTCTCCTAATTTCTGTCCTAAATGGCCGATCCCTTATTCTGAGACTGTGACCCCTGGTTCTAGACTCTCCAGCCAGGGGAAACATCCTCCCTGCATCTACCCTGTCAAGCCCTGTAAGAATTTTGTATGTTTCAATGAGATCACCTCTCATTCTTCTAAACTCTAGGGAATAGGCCTAATCTACTCAATCTTTCCTCGTAGGTCAATCCCTTCATCCCAGGAATCACACGTACACACTTCAAACAGAGGATACTGGATAAAGGTCAGAGGCAGAAACCTTGGCCAATTTCTCCCTTCTTAATCCAGTGGAACTGATATGAACTGTAGCACTCTTCATTGTTGCCTCAATTGAGATCAGCTAACTCTGCACAGACCAGAGATCAAATCTGGATCAAACATGGCTCAGTTATTCACTGAATAAGTGCACTGGGGTTATCATAGAAAGCAAACTTTTACAACCTGCACGTTAGAGCAAAAGTTGCAGCTGTAAGAGGGGAAAGTTTATAGTCGTTACAGCCACTTCAACGCTTCTGTTAGGCAAACCCCATCAAGGCTATATTCAAACCTATAGTACAGACAAAGCTTTATATGGTTTCTGTATCAATGTGCAGTAAACAGTACCCTTGTTCCAGTGAAGGGTACATTCTAGAAAATATTACTCCTCAGAGCACTACTGCAAATTCTGCAACAATATAATTTGAATGGAAATGGTGTGGATTTAGAAACAGACTGAGACAAAAGAAGTTTCTCAAAAACATGGCTGTACTCAAAGTATTCAATGGATGTTGCCCATTTTGAAAGTTGTAAAACATCTGCTAATTCAGGACTCAGCGTACTGGGATTATTAATTTTAAGATCGGATTACTTTTACTCTAAAAAGAGACCCTGTTAGAATAACAAACTACATAAATCGCTAAGAGCTGGTACTATCCATCAACAGTGCAGACTCCCAAAGATTTAATTCAATACCTTAAAAACTAGTTTTGGCAAGATATCAGAGCCTCAAATTTATGACTGCCAGAATCTCTGTGCAAAGGAACTCCAATGCATAAAGTGTTAATCACATTTAAGCCTCAGTAAAGAAATAGCACTGATGAAGTGATTTCGAAACGGAACTTCCTTCCCCCTCCCCCTCTGCGTGTAAACTGAAGTCACCCAAAGATTTTTTTCCTCTCCCAAAACAAGTGACTGCACAATTATTGCACAAGAGTTGCAGAATGGTGACATCTAAAAAGGCAACTTGTTTCTGGTTTTGTCTCATTTATGCAAATGCATCACCAAAAATTGGAGACTAAAAACACCAGAGCAGCAGTTACAGAAAAATGTTGTAGAACCTTTTGAAGATTAGCTTAAAAAAAAGCTTGCCACCACTTAAAAAAGTTTATTTTGATCAGAAATGAAAACATGAATCATCGCACCATGCGAATCTATTCTACTGAACTATATATTAGTCACCAATGACTAAAGTTTAAAAGGTTACGGAAATCTCAGTTACCAAGACACCAATCTTTAAAAATCATATTATTTCTATGGCTGCCAGAGTAATCACTGTACATTGCTGATTCCAGATCATCAGGTTTGGGAGGGAGGGCGGGGCAAAGAGGAACAAAAATTAAGTTGAAGACTCCAGAGAAAAATAAACAAACTGAGTGACTGGTGAATTCTACAAGATCGCTCTCTCTCTCTCAGGTTAAACACTGCAAGATCTCCCAGCTTAACTGAGTGGTTCAATTGTCTGTCTGAGTCCTTAGCCTGATCAAACTATGAGCAATACTGTCTTTCTCCAACAACCTCGGCTTCTTTCACGTAACTAGAACTAACAAAAGTACTGGGGTAAATTCAGGCCTTTTTTACATCCGACATCAAAAACCATCTCAGGGATTTGGCTTTTCACCAACTTGTGAAAAAATAAACACTTTGATATGCTTGTTAATGAGGTGCTGGTGCGAACACAGCCAGCATTTGAACCATGCTCAATAGGCAAGCTGCAAACTTGTCATTGCTTTCACAGGAAATGCTGCCTTATAAGGGATGATGATTGGCCTCTGACCTGGCAAAAAGGTCACCATTTTTTTTGTCATGGGTTTAGAGGATCATTTAAAAATCCTGAACAAAGGAAAGGCCAGTTAAGAATTACTATCAAAATGGGGTTTTAATGCTATCCTCTCTTTTAGCTTCCTCTTATTTTTCCCTACATAATTTTACAACCATTAAATATTACCACAAAACCTATTTCATGCAACAGAAGGAGGCACTTTATAAAATTGTGGTGCTGCACTATATAGAGGGGGGTCAGGTAGAAAGAGAGGGTTTTTTACCACAGTAACGCAAGTCTGTTTTATGGAGGTAGAATATTACTGCAGATTTTCAAGTTCAATCTGTAGGACAGCGCTATCCAAAATTATAAAATGGGGAAGGAGGAACGTGAACTTTGTTTAGAAGACATATTATAGTTTAAACATTTTACTTGTTACAGATATATTCTAAATAAAGACATTCCCAAATCTACATACATTCCTGCCCTTGCACAGTTTTCCCCCAATGAACGATTTTCCATGAGGGCATAACATACATTGCTTCTAGATCAGCTCATGCCAACACAACCTTAACAACTTGCATTTATGTAGCGCATTTAACATAGGTAAACGTTCCAAGGCACTTAAGTCAACATTGTACCAACACTTCTTGGTCTAAGTTTTGGAATCTGTTTTAAGCTTTTGATCCTTCGTCCTGGAACCGAAAGATTTCACACATGGAAACTGTCAGCTTTTCACACTGTCTGTCAGTGTTTGGGTGCACAAAGTGTCAGCATTTGCCAATAAACATCAGCAGACAGATTCTCAAGTATGACTGCTATTGTGCTCAGCGTCACTCCCTAAATTAATGGCAGGGATTGCGACCTCTGTGTACTGTAGGCAGGAACTCCTGAGGAAAGTGAGAACTGAAGGGGAGAAAAAGAGGGGAACAGATTACAATGAAGCAGAGAGAGGAGATGGAACTGAAGGGGAGAGAAATGGACACTAATGCAGGGGAGAGGGAAGACAGAAGAAGCTAGGAATAGCACTTTCGAGTGAGGAAGGGAGCGCGCCAGAGCTAATTTTTTTTTAAATTCATTGATGGGATGTGGGCGTCGCTGGCTAGGCCTGCATTTAGTGCCCATCCCTAATTGCCCTCGAGAAGATGGTGGTGAGCCGCCTTCTTGAACCGCTGCAGTCCGTGTGGTGTAGGTACACCCACAATGCTGTTAGGAAGGGAGTTCCAGGATTTTGGCCCAGCGACAGTGAAGGATCGGCGATACAGGTCCAAGTCAGGATGGTGTGTGGCTTGGAGGGGAACTTGTAGGTGGTGATGTTCCCATGCGTCTGCTGCCCTTGTCCTTCTAAGTGGTAGAGGTCGCGGGTTTGGAAGGTGCTGTTGAAGGAGCTTTGGCGAGTTGCTGCAGTGCATCTTGTAGATGGTACACACTGCAGCCACAGTGCGCCGGTGGTGGAGGGAGTGAATGTTTAAGGTGGTGGATGGAGTGCCAATCAAGCGGGCTGCTTTATCCTGAATGGTGTCGAGCTTCTTGAGTGTTGTTGGAGCTGCACTCATCCAGGCAAGTGGAGAGTATTCCATCACACTCCTGACTTGTGCCTTGTAGATGGTGGAAAGGCTTTGGGGAGTCAAGTGGTGAGACACTCGCCGCAGAATTCCCAGCCTCTGGCCTGCTCTTGTAGCCACAGTATTTATATGGCTGGTCCAGTTCAGTTTCTGATCAATGGTAACCCCCAGGATGTTGATAGTGGGGGATTCCACGATGGTAATGCCATTGAATGTCAAGGGGAGATGGTTAGAGTCTCGCTTGTTGGAGATGGTCATTGCCTGGCACTTGTGTGGTGCGAATGTTACTTACCACTTGTCAGCCCAAGTCTGAATGTTGTCCAGGTCTTGCTGCATATGGACACGGACTGCGTCAGTATCGGACGAGTCTCGAATGGTGCTGAACAGTGTGCAATCATCAGCGAACATCCCCACTTCTGACCTTAGGTTGGAGGGAAGGTCATTGATGAAACAGCTGAAGATGGTTGGGCCTAGGACACTGCCCTGAGGAACTCCTGCAGTGATGTCATGTGATTGAGATGAATGACCTCCAACAACCACAGCCAACTTCCTTTGTGCTAGGTATGATTCCAACCAGTGAAGGATTGTCCCTTGATTCCCACTGACTTCAGTTTTGCTCGGGCTCCTTGATGCCACACTCGATCAAATGCTGCCTTGATGTCAAGGGCAGTCACTCTCACCTCACCGCTTGAGTTCAGCTCTTTTGTCCATGTTTGGACCAAGGCTGTAATGAGGTCAGGAGCTGAGTGGCCCTGGCGGAACCCAAACTGGGCTTCAGTTAGCAGGTTATTGCTGAGTAAGTGCCGCTTGATAGCACTGTCGACGACACCTTCCATCACTTTGCTGATGATTGAGAGTAGACTGATGGGACGGTAATTGGCCGGGTCTGATTTGTCCTGCTTTTTGTAGACAGGACATACTTGGGCAATTTTCCACATTGCTGGGTAGATGCCAGTGTTGTAGCTGTACTGGAACAGCTTGGCTAGGGGCGCAGCTAGTTCTGGAGCACAAGTCTTCAGTGAGTGAGGAGGAAGACTTCCAGTATGAATTGGAGGGATGGAGGGGGGGTGGGTGGGGGGGTAGTGTCACCTTAACTGGGTTGGAAGGTTAGAAGTGTGGCAGCTTGAACTGGGGAGGGGGGCAAGGACGGCATCAGTATGAAATGGAAGGGAAATGGTTGGAGGAAAAGAAGGCACTTACTATTTAAGTTACAAAGTCTGTGTAAAGATTTGTTTTCACATGTCAGGGTCATTCTCAAGCCATCAGCTTTTTGGGAGCTGTGTCAGCTTATTTATTTTTTTAAAGATGTTGGCCAGCTTTTGAGAGGTTTTTTTTTAAGTGGGCAGATTTCCTGGTGCCAAATAAATAAGTAATTTGCATACAGAACAAAAGGAGTTTGAGGGCTCTTCTAGGTAACTCTATGCAGAGATCAAAGCAAGTTAGTCTATATCAGAATAACCAGATAACTCACTAAAGGAGTCAAAGACTAGCTGCCATCATGCCACAGGATGCCCAAGGTCCCATCTGAAGCTCCAGCTCAATTATAGACCCCATTTTCCAATATAGCAACCAGAGCTGTCAGTTTTTACACTGCAACCCTAACAGCAGCTGAACTCACACATCCTGCATCCACCACATATTCTCAGTTGTTAACCAAGTTCTTTAGTCAAATGACACCACTCTTATTGCAAAGGAGAGGGTTCAACAATTCAAAAATTTCATACTTGCCAATTTTGAAGTTGGTACCTTTGCACTTAACATATTATTGCTATATAATTAGGTAGAGACAATTATATTGAGCAACATACTCGTTCCAGGTTATAAATTTTATACACTGAAGTATTCCACAATCAGCCTATATAAATGATGCAATTTTGAACAACTCTTAACCACAGACTTGCAACCATTTTGTGCAGTTATTACTACCACCATCTGACTTATCAGCATGAGGGACAGCAATGGGAATAAAAAGAAACATAATCCACTCCTACCTTGGCTGTGAGGTTTCCTCATACATTTTCTCTTTCCCTTCCTTGAAAAGGCTAATGGTCTGTTTTGTTTTCTTAAGCAGGTTCTCCATGAAGACCCTGAAGTATTCATTCTCTCCAAGGACCTCCATCTTGCCCTCGTATCGAGTCAGGATCAGACGCAGATGCTGGTAAGTGTCAGGCAATAGATCCAGAATATAGGGAGGGCTGTTCTTCAGCCCTACCTTGGGATTCTGGCACAGTCTCACCACCTATACAGAGAAAACAAATGAACCAAGGGGTGTAAATAAGAGATAGGACATACAAGTGAGTGCAAGTGAAATAGTTTGTACTGGTCAACTGAAAGAGGCGATCTTTAAAACAGAAGTAAAGCCATAGGCCTCAGCCCATTGGGACTGTAACAGTTCTGAAAAAGCTATCCATTTAGTTAATTCTCCTACCCTTTCTCCACATCCTTGTAATTTTTTTCAAATATTTATGCAATGTCCTTTTAAAAGCTATTATGAATTCTGCTTCCATCACTATTTCTGGTACAGCATTCCATGTTCCAATAACCCTCTATGCAAAAATATTTCTGCCAACGTCTCCCTTCATTCGCTAGATAATCTTAAACCTATGCCCTCAGGTTACCGACTTATTGACTGGTGGAAACAGATTTTCCATATTTACCTTATTAAGACCCCCCTCAGATTTAAACACCTCTTTTCACCAGAGCAGAGCCCAGTTTCTCTAGTGACATCCTTCCTAAAACTGGGCACAGTATTCGAACTATGACCTCACCAATGATTTGTAGGTTTAGCATTACCTTGTTTCTTTACTCTGTGCTGCTTTATAAAACCTATAACCTTTCAACCCATACACATTGGGTTTAAAAAAAGGTTTACCAACTTGTCCTCCCACTTTTAAAAGATTTGCTTATCGGAACCCCTAAGTCTCTCTGCTCCTTTACTCCTTTGCTAAGTTTTACCATTTATGTCCTCTCCATTTTCTTTCTCCCAAAATGTATCACCTCACATTTACCGCATTAAATTTCACCCAACATCTGCCCAATCTACCAACTCCTGAAATCACCTACAGTCCTCTTCACATTTAGTCAATCATTCTCCCTATTTTTGCGACTAAATTTTGAAATTGTGTTCACATACCAGAGTTTAGATCATATAAATATTATATATTTCGGAGAAATTGCCCTAATGCTCATCCTTGGGGGAACCCACGGTTTACTTCCCTCCAGTTCATAAAAAGGTCCATTAGCCAGTAGCTTGTGTTCAGTTTTCCGTCCCTTTACCCAATTTCCTATCCATGCCACACACTTCTTTTACTAACACGTATCTCAATTTTATCAATAAGCCTCCTAAGCGGCACCTTATCAAATACATTTTGAAAATTCAGACATACAACATTCACGAGAAAAACCACTACAAAGAACTGATTTGTTTTCCTTCAAACAGAAGAAAAAGTTCAATCAGAAACAAACATTAAGTCCCGATTCCACCATTGGCTGGGAGCACAAGCTACTGATATCAAGAAGACGAGGACAAAGTTACACTTCTATTTTTATTTTTTTTAACTTCCCTAGTTAGTGCAAGGGAAGTGAACTGCCCAATTTTTAGAAAGAGGTACTGATAATAAATTTTTCCATAAAGAGTTTAAAGTGATTGAAACAGAGACCATGTCATAGGAGCATGCCAACATTTAAGAATAGCTTAGATAGGTGATTGAAGGAAAGGGGAATAATGGGATATGGGATTAGGACAGACAGATGGGAAAAGCGGTCAACACACACACACGAAATTATTGCAATTGCTGAAACATTGAGTTAATGAACCATCACTCCTGATATCAATCCAACTCCAAATCTATCCAAAATCAACAGCAACAGAAAGAAACCAAAAGGACGTTGAAGTTAAACTACAAGTCTTTGTAACCATTAATCTTGTTATTTTTTTTAAAAAAGGAACTGAATGTCTGCTGGTTAATCTTAAGGAGTTTCACAATCTCAAGACTACTCCAGTAAATTCACCCAAAAGGGAGATCCCACAGCTGGCCTAATGTGAAATTTCGATTAACACATCCATGTATCAGACCTCAGTTGCACTGCCTTTGGGACTGGTGAAACTGAACAGATATAAGTGATAGCAAAATACTGCGGATGCTGAAAATCTGAAATAACAACAGAAAAAGCTGGAAAAACTCAGCAGGCCAGGCAACATCCGTGGAGCGAGAAACAGAGTTAACGTTTCAGGTCAAACCCTTCGTCAGAACTGAAAAAAAAGCAGGAAATGAAACAGAGGAAAGAGCCAGTTGGGGGCTGGAAAATGGGGGAGGGGATGAAAGACCAAGAGGGAAGGTCTGTGAGGGGTGAAGAGACACAAGTGATGGCTGCCTGTAGTCTCACAAAGCCAAATCTGCTTTCCCAAAGAATTTCTGCTGATGAAAATCTTTATCCAGAACACTAACTTCAGTTGTTACAAAATATATTTATATATTAAAAATACAAATATAATCCAATTTTCAAGCCATACACCTACATCTTCCCCCCCCCCCCCCCCCCAAACGGTCAGATTTAATTGTTGGTAATAAACAAACGTGGTAAAATTTGACCACTTTTCCCTTAAAGCTGCAGTATTCCACAATAGCTTTCTGATTTTTAAAAGCAAGCAGTCAAGGGCCACGAAACTATCAAACCCAGGCTTGACAGACTAATTTAGGTTTGATAAAATATTTGGCCTGATCATAGAATCATACAGCATAGGAGGCCATTCGGCCCATCGTGCCTGTGCCGGCTCTTTGAAAAAGTTATCCAATTAGTCCCGTTCTCCTGCTCTTTCCCCATAGCCTTGTTTTTCTTTCTTTAAAGTATATATCCAATTCCCTTTTGAAAGTTGATGCTCTGGCACAAGGTGTCTCAAGGACAACCTAATCTTGAGATGGGTGGACACTGAAAAAGATAAATACAGAATCATACTGGACACATGTAGTCAATATTCATTGAAAAGGGAAGCAATGTTGCAGGTTAATTAGACCCCTCCTCAAACACATACCAGATGTCTCTTGCAGAGCCATGCAGGTGCTTCATTGCATGAACACCAGCACCACAGAAGATGTCACCATTTAGGAGTAAATCTTTCACACAAGTTATCGTCAAAATGTACAGTGGTAGCAAGGCATGAGCTGATGCAGCAAATGTTACCAATGTCAAACCAATTCAGCTGTGATGACCCAGTCTGGGAAATTGCAGGAAAAACACCTTCTGAGTCAGAGTATTTCCAGTACTTGTTACTCCCATTCCCCACAGTAGTTAATATCTGAATAGCTGATTGTAAACCCTATCACAAATGCCTTTTGCAATCCTGGGATTTCGGAATTTAATCTTGCATATACCATAAGAAAAATTCTCTCAAGGACCCACTAAAACTTGGGGTAAAAGATAAAATTGTGGATTAAAATATATATTTTTTTCATACTCAATCGAAGTGGTGCATACAGATAAAAAAGCATGATTCTTCTCTAATTAGCTCTGCATAACTTGCCTTCAGCACATTGAATGAAAGGAACTAGATTCAGAGCAAGTACAATAATCACACATGCATTCATCGGTTCCTACATTACAACAGTGTCTGCACGTCAAAGGCTGTAAAGTGCTTCGGGACATCCTAGAGTCATGAAAGGCGCTATATAAATGCAAGTCTTTCTTCTTTCTTCCAGTGCTCTTAATTCACCTTTTTTAACTTAGGCTACTAGCACCCAGTAGTGTGAAGGATCCTCAGGATATAAAAATTAAGACAGGAATGGAGTTTTGTAGAAATTATACCAGCCACTGAAAACACTCAGCTTCTACACAAGTCCATGTTATGGACAGGATATAATGATATAATTGCTGTACATAGTATCCCTATGTCTGGCCAATATTAACTACAAAAAGTGATCGCTCACGGCACTGTTGCTTGAATGTTGTTAGTATTAGGCATAGCAGAAGCAGGTTACCATAAAAAAGGTCACTGCATTGCCAGCTCCAACTGCTGCTTCAGTGACGGCATTTCTAGGAGACTTGATGTCGGCATTGCCAAAGCTGTAGTACTTGATTGTGGTGCTGCTTCACTCAGTCACGGAGGAATTTTTCACAATTTCTCCAATAACAAAATGCATGACTTTTTCGTGCAATTTTAAGGATTAGGAAAATATCATCTGCCTGTTCCACAAAAAAAAACACAATTTCTGGGTTCTTCAGGTACTGAACTTAAATTCTTACAGAATCTTTTATCCTGTTTCTCACAGCTGAAGCAAGTCCTTTGCCAATAGGCACAATTACTTCAGAAACGTAATGGTCACATCAGCAATGAGAAGATAGCATCTTTACATCCAATTTGACTGGTTCAAATGCAGCCACGATGTCTGCAGTTGATTAAGTCCGAATCGGAGGAGCAATTCAGATCATTAACATCCTTCGGAATGGAACTCTCCACAACTAGTATGCATTCTAGCATAGAAAGCAGACTGTTGCACCATGTTGTATAATCCAGAATGACCCCCTGCTTTTGCCCACATTTCTGACACATTGCGGAATTCATGCCATTTTTCACCGAAGATTTGCAAACCAGATTGAGAATGCTTCAGACTTTTTTTGGTTAGAGACTGGATATCATGCCGTCAGAAGCTGGAGCAAGTTTTATTAATGCCAGTATCCTGGTTACATTCACTATCATGCCATCACATTCAACTCAAACTTCTTCACTTCTGGAAACAAAGACTTGCATTTCTATAGCTCCTTTCACGACCACTGGACATCCAAAAGCGCTTTACAGCCAATGAAGTACTTTTTGAAGTGTAGTCATTGTAGTAATGTAGGAAACATGGCAGCCAATTTGCGCACAGCAAGCTCCCACAAACAGCAATGTGATAATGACCAGATAATCTGTTTTAGTGGTGTTAATTGAGGGATAAATATTGGCCAGGACACTGGGGAGAACTCCCCTGCTCCTCTTCGAAATTGTGCCTTGGGATCTTTTACGTCCACCTGAGGGGGCAGACAGGGCCTCGGTTTAACGTCTCATCCGAAAGATGGCACCTCCGACAGTACAGCACTCCCTCAGTACTGCACTGGGAATGTCAGCACAGATTATGTGCTCAAGTCACTGGAGTGGGACTTGAATCCACAACCTTCTGTCTCCAAGGCGAGGGTGCTACCCACTGAGTCACGGCTGACGAGAGTTGCATGGTTGGTTAACTTAGGACTAGGGATGGGCTTCTCAAACTTGCACAGTACATCCAATACTGCAAATTGTATCACACATGCACACAGCAAATTTTCTGCTCAGCCTTTATAAAAGTCTCTAAACTTTTACCATATTATCAGTGATGCACACTGTCATTTGACAATGAGACACTCTATGATTTGAACTTTACTTCTAGTAGCAAGATGCATTTATATTCATTTATCGTCTGTTTTATGTTGAAGTCCATTTGTTTTAAATCAGACTGAACCTGCACTTTTCTCTGCGTGAACCAGAATATCACTCATTGTAAAAGATTTTAACGTCCAGCCATGACCAATCTCTTATCTTTTTACAGACTTCAGTAAAACAATTCCTTTACTTGTAAAGCCTCACAAAGATCAGGTGAAGAACAGAACATCCTGAATGGCAAACCACCTCTTGCAGTAATGCGCAAGCATTGCTTCAGACTATTTTCATCAGTGCCAAAGAAATCAGTAGCATGCTTCACCTTTATGCTTGGTGTAGCTATCGGAGTAGTCACTGAACGCAAGTGTCGGTTGTAAAGTCTGTGGGTTGTACAGTTAATAACGACACAGACTTCAGAATAACAAACAAACAGGTCTTTACTATTCGAAGGTCAGGGCGAATCTGCCCAAGGAATCATGCCACAACACTTATATACCGGTGTGGTCACCGTCGGTATTACAGTATACAGAAGCCAAACAAGTAGTGCCACACCTAAAGTAGTTCTCTTAAAGGTGAACGGTTACATACAATAGTTCTCTTAAAGGTAGACGGGTACATACACTACAATCCTCCCTTTTTAGCTTATTACATACAGAGTCCCCATTAAACATAACATATCTTCAACTTCATATAAAACAATTTACAGACATAGTCTCGGTGGGAAACAGTTCACAGGTTCAGTCTCTGCGGGAACAGTTCACAGATTCAGTCTCTGATCTTGACTCGGTCCGAACAACATCTCTTTGGTGTAGATGGTTCACATTGCTAGCGTGACTCCTCCATATCCTTTTCTTGACGTAACAGCTTGAACTTTCGTCCTGCTGAACCAGCAGTGCTGACTTTTACAACGACTGGGTTGCCTTGATATTTTCCTACTTCACAGAATCACAGAAACCCCACAGTGCAGATAGAGGCCATTTCGGCCCATCGAGCCTGCACCGACACATATCCCACCCGATCCCCGTAACCCCTACACCAACACATATCCCACCCTATCCCCGTAACCCCACGTATTTAATCCCCCTAACACTAAGGGTCAATTTATCATAGCCAATCAACCTAACCCGCACATCTTTGGACTGTGGGAGGAAACCGGAGCACCCGGAGGAAACCCACGCAAACACGGGGAGAATGTGCAAACTCCACACAGACAGTCGCCCGAGGCCGGATTCGAACCCGGGTCCCTGGCGCTGTGAGGCAACAGTGCTAACCACTACTTCCCAGCTGATTTAACTCCTTTCGTAGGGTCCACGCATGATCTGGTAGAAGTGATAATATTTGCGATAGTTATCATCTTCTGCTTCTTCTTTTTCTTTTCTGCTTTTTGGAGACTCTCGGGGCTCCCTTATCAGCTGCCAGCTGTAGCGCCACCAACTCTCTATGTTCCTTCGACTTTAAGTGCTTCATCCTGATTTCGGCACTTTGGGAGTTTTCATCACAAACTGGGCAGACCACATCCTCGTAATATTCAGTGTCACTCAACAGGTCATGGTAATATTCGGGTTCGTCCTAAGTTAGGCCAGCGAGAGGGCCTTCTACTTCCTCCTTACCCATCTGGACGTTAGCTGACTGTGGTTCCTTCCCTAGACATCTTTCTTGAAAAGACTTCTTCATGCATTCATCTTCATCCCGCTCTTCCTGGGTTTCCTGCAAATCCTTCACTAATGACCTCATTTGTGATTTCAATACTTCCCCTTCCCTCGGGGATTGATTGATCGGGCTATTCAATCCTTCTACTGGAGCAGCTGTTTCAACATTCTGTTGTTCACATAGACGCGATTCAGCGTACTTTTGGCATCCCAGTAAAGTCTGTTTTGCAACATCAGCTATTTTCCAAACTTTTGAGAGCTCCGAACT
The DNA here is from genome assembly GCF_052327205.1 of Somniosus microcephalus. Lineage (NCBI taxonomy): Eukaryota > Metazoa > Chordata > Chondrichthyes > Squaliformes > Somniosidae > Somniosus > Somniosus microcephalus. The sequence goes on from NC_141012.1 coordinate 2,921,349, forward strand.
CCTTCCCGTTGAAGATTGAAGCTCGTGTTCAGATTGTTCCCATTGCAGAGTCTTTTCCCTCAGCATATGAAGGAGTTGGCTGACCGTTAACTCTTCCACGGGAACACTGTGGATCAGAGTCTTCTCCATTTCATCCACCTTTTCCTCCAATGCTTCCACCTTCTGTTCCTCTTGTACTTTGGCTTTCAGCGCTCGGAAAAGTTGCGCCCTGATGCTCTCTAGCTCATGTTCAGGGACCATTCTTACAGTCTCTGAGTTTCTTACAGTTTCCTTTTCTTCCACTGAAAGGATTCCCAGTTGAATCTGTTCTTCAAGTTGTTGAACCTCGGACATTGCCGCCTCATATTTGTCTTGGGTTTCCTTCAATATTTTTATGAGTTCTTGGACATCCTGTCTTTCATGTTCTGCCATGTCTTTCACCTCTAATTTCTCATCTATGGATGGAACTTCTACCGATGAGTCTGTCTTGGCCTTGAGCTCATCAAGAATTTCCTGCAGCCTTTGGACTTCTTGCTCATGTTCAACCTTTAGTTGTTCATATGCTTCTACTGAAACTAGCTTTTCGGAGGTTGCCGAGTTAACCCCCTCCAGAATTGTAGCCTGGGCCTGTTCATACTGTTCTTTCAACTTCGCACACTCTGCTTGTAAGGAGTCGTAGAGAAGAACTGGAATAACATCCTGGCTTCCTGAAGATTCCTCTTCATTTGCTTCTTTTGCAATTTCCTGTTGGAGTTCAGCCAAGGCTGCTATGCTATCTGCCTCTCGAAGTCTCACTGCCATCAAATCTTCTTTATTCTTGCAGTCTATCTCAGCCATTTTCCGATTACTTTCATTTAACTGAGTGAGTAGTCCCTTATTCTGGGCTGAGAGATATTGCACCTTCTCATGTAGACCATAGCACTCCTTCTCTGCTCGACATAGCTGGTTACTGCTGATTTGGTTCTGTGTTTCAAGTTCCAACATCCTTTGCTTAGCTTCTTTCAGTTTCGCCCCTATAAGCTCCTCTTGCAACATGGCCACATTATTCACATCAGGTAAAGAAGCGTTTCTCTTTTCCATGTCCAAGATTTTTTTCTGCATCTCTTCAAGTGCACACTGCGATTCAGCTTCTCTTAACCTTGCTTGCACTAGCTCCGTCTCCAATTGCAGAACAAAATCCTCAGTGTAGCGTGGTTTGCCTTTATGCTGTATCTCTAGATCATGCAAATATTCTAACTCCTGAACATCATAAGGGAGATGTGATCGGTAATTGGTCACGATGGCTCTATGGTCGCTCTTTGCTTGAGCTAGCTGCCTCTGCTGTCTTTCCAGGTTCTCCCATTCGGTGTCCCAGAACTTTTCCATTGTTTTCATCTCTTGTACGAGACGGTAACTCAACTGTTCTAATTGTTGTCGTACTTTGAAATAAGTTTTGAGTCCGAGTTCGGTGTTCTTCCGTCGTGGATAAGTCCTTAACTTGAACAGGCTCAGAATTCTCTGTCAAACTGAAGTTCTGCTCTGAAGCTTTATTCTTCTCGGTAGCATAAGCCTTTATGCATGTCTTCGTTTTCTCCACCATAGTCGGCAAGTTCATTTTAGCCTTGTCTTCCATATTTGAGTTGGTCTTATCGTCATCCGTTTCAGAATCTGAGCTGATAGCTTGCACTGAGTCCTCACTCATTATGGCTTTTAGATAGTGCCATTCCATGTCTATTTTCTTGATCCACTCTCGTCCTAGAAGTGGTGGTCCTCCCTCAGATAATACGTACAAGTTCATTCTTGGGTGTTCTTTACCCCTATCTCTCACCTTGACTCTTATCTTCCCCATGGGGTATACCTTATGCCCCGTGTATGTCTGCAATACAAACTTGGTATTTCTTAAGGGTATGTGAGAGAATAGCCGGCGGTAGTCCCTTCGATTTATGACTGATAGAGCTGATCCAGTGTCCAACTCCATTCTTACTTGGACTCCAGCTATTTTTAGTATGACCCAGATAGTTTGTAGGTCAGCTTCCTTACTCACATTGTGAATTCTCAGACTACCCAGCTCCTGGCTGTTTGGGTCTGAGTCTGAATTCTTCTCAGCCACCTTGTGTACCTTGTTGTACTTTTCTTGTGGTGGCTTCCTTTGGTTGTTGGTCTTCTTCCCTGACCGGCATACCTTAGCGATGTGACCCAGTTTGCCACATTTCCTACATTCTTGGTTCTTAAACCAGCATTGATTCTGGTCGTGTGTTGTCTTCCCACAACGATAGCATTTTGTTGTACTTGAGGTAATTTGGTCCACCCCGAGTGCCGCCGCCTTTAGCTGCATTTCCGCCGTTCCTTTCGCTGCGGCTTCGTGCGATGCGGCTATAAGGACAGCCCTGTCAAGTATGAGGTCGTTCTCTTCGAGTAGTCGCTTTTGTGTCCCTTCCTTGGACAATCCGCATATGAACTTGTCTCGCAGTGCCTCTGTCAGATTCCCTCCGAACTGGCAGCATTTCGCTAGCCTACGCAGTTCGACCAAATATTCCGCGTTGCTTTCGTCTTTCCGTTGCGTTCTTGCATAGAATTTGAATCGTTCAGCCAACATCAACGGTGTGGGGTTCAAGTGATCCTTCAGAACAGCCACAATCCCTTCGAAAGTCTGATCCGCCGGTTTAGCTGGTGCTAGTAGATGCTTCAAGAGCCCGTATGTCTTTGCGCCCATCGAGTTTAGCAATGTTATCGCTTTGTCGTCTTCCTCTATTTTGTTGGCTTCACAATAGATCTCGATGCGTTCCACGTACGTGGCCCAGTCTTCTATCTCAGAATTAAAATCGTTAATATTCCCTCGCTTAGGCATCTTCCTTTCCTTGGGAGCAGCACAAGTATTTCTTTAAATTCTTATTTATTTCTAAGATGGCGGTTTTTCCCGCGAAAATGGCGGTTTCCCGCTCTTTCCTTCTCTCCCCGCCCCTTCAATGGCGGTCTCCCGCGTCTGTCGTCTTCTCCGCCTAATGGCGGCTTCCCGCGTTTCTTCCCTGGTGGGAGGGGTACGCTTTCCCCACAGCGGACAGGTTCAGCCGCTGGGCTGGCTTCCGCACAGCTCCCCTTACTCGGCTCTGTCTTTCTCTCCCGTTCGCACGGCTCTACCGGCGCTGGGTACCCCGTTCACGGAGAACAGTTCAGCCGCTGGACTGGCTCTCGCGCAGCCTCTCTCCCCTTGCTCGGCTCTGTCTCTCTCTCCCCCACGTTCGGCTCTACCGGCGCTGGGTACCCCGTTGGTGGAGAACAGTTCAGCCGCTGGACTGGCTCTCGCGCAGCCTCCTTTGGTCGGCTCTGCCTCTCCCACACGCCCGGCTCCCGTTCGCCTCCCAGCCCTCACGCAGTCCGGTGCTTCCCTCCCCGGCTGCGGCTGAGTTTCTCTCTTCCCGCGCCTGCTCCCGGTCTCAGCGCTTCGTGGCTTCGGTCGCTGCCCGGCTTTTCCTGCCGATCGCGGTCCGGCTATCTCACGACGCCGTTGGACCCGCCTTCCTGACCAGCTCTGCTCCCCCTCGACCGTGGTCGAGTGCACAGCCCTTATCCTCCGGATTTCGTTACACTTTTCCCTACTCACAGTCTCCGCGGCCGCCTTGTTTCCTGCTGATCGGCTCACTCCGCACCGTGGTAGAAGGGTAGTCAGTGCCTGTTGCTGATGGAAGCTTTTGTTGCTAAGTCTTCCTCCTTTCTATTGCTGCAGCCTCGTGTTTTCTTCCAGCAGAACGACGAGGGCGGTTGCCTCTCTTCGACGCTCTTTAGTTGCTTTGGTAGTCTTGCCGCAGGGTATGATCGGACTCGTCGCCACTGTAAAGTCTGTGGGTTGTACAGTTAATAATGACACAGACTTCAGGAATAACAAACAAACAGGTCTTTACTATTCGAAGGTCAGGGCGAATCTGCCCAAGGAATCATGCCACAACACTTATATACCGGTGTGGTCACCGTCGGTATTACAGTATACAGAAGCCAAACAAGTAGTGCCACACCTAAAGTAGTTCTCTTAAAGGTGAACGGTTACATACAATAGTTCTCTTAAAGGTAGACGGGTACATACACTACATCGGTGGTGATAGGCTTGTTGTTCTTTTGCTTGGATCCGTGCTGTGCCTCAAAATGCATGTTCAAATCTTTGGTACAACTGCCAGGACATTATTTAGCACATTTTCTCTTTACACAACTTGCAGAAGGCTAGCTGTTCATTCTTTTCTTCAAAAAAAAGCTACATTCCTTCTGATTTGTATTCATCAAATGATGCAGATGGAGCCATAACCAATTCTCCTTTCTATCTATACTAAAAGTACTTAACTTCCTCCATCACTTCAACTTTATACATACAGCAGTCTTCTCTAAATGGACTAACCATCGCAGCCTTTAATAATCTTCTAAATCTCTTGTACTATTTCCAACTCCACCATTGATTCGATTTTCCACATGGGGTTTTGTACTAGTTGTAATGGTCAAGTGGGGGAGGGGGAAATCACACACACAACAACTGTCAGACATGGGTATTCAATCAAATCTGAAGTGCTGTAATTGTTTTGTGAACTTCATTCTACAGTATTGCATCACTTCTTCAACCCCAAATCCTAGGATTTTTATGCTCTGAATTCCCAGATATCACTCTTAAATTGTTTGGGATCCCAGGGTTCCAATTTGAGTGCCAGGTTTAATGCAGATTTCAAGAAGTTTCCCTCTCAACAATCTAAACTAAAGCTTTTGGATAAAACTGGGATAGATCCCATAGATGTCAAGAATCTACCTCAAATCATGACACCGAAAAAAAACTTTGTCCCATTATTACAAAAGGATGCTAGACCATGGAGTTTACCATTCCAGGCTGCAGTGGTGAATTAGAATCAGAAAATGGTAACAGCACAGAGAGGTCAATCGGCCCGTCGAGCCCGTGCCGGCTCTCTGCAAGTCCCACTCTCCCGCCCTTTCCCCAAAGCCCTACAAATGTTTTTCCTTCAGGTACTTCTCCAATTTCCTTTTGAAAGCCACAATTTAATCTGCCTCCACCGCCACTAATAGCAACGGTTAGAGAGACAGCCTACAACAGCAACTTGTATTTCTACAGCACCTTTAACATAGTAAACCGACCCATGATGCTTCACGGGAGCCTACTGATGTTTTGTTGTGTTGACTAATCCAGTTTCTGGTTTAAAAAGTTAATCTTTAGAAGTCCAACCTATGTAAAGACTTTCTCTCCAGGGGGTAGCGTATCAAATTACAAGATGTTTTATTGCTCTTATAGAAAATACTAACTAGTTCACCTGACCAGCTATTTCCTTTAGTTACACAATGTTCCAGTTAATTACAGCCCTGGGTTCTGATAATCCAGGTAAACAATTAAAGGCTTCCTGGGTATAATTTGAGATATTTGCATTTCTGTACATGGACTTGTATGGCTTATGAATGAACTAGTCTTCCAGCATATTCCGGTTTCCAGTGCTGTGGAGAAAGTCTTTCACCATGTTTTAACTCACTAACTCAACTGTTCAAGCTTCAGTTGTACCACTCTACATAATTTGAACCTCCAATTCTGTGCAAGATACTAATCTAAGGTTTATTCCATTTGTTTACTGTTAGATCCCAGTCGACCAAGTGAGTACAGCTATATCACAAATTACAATCGAACAGCAACCTACAATCCCAAACATACACACAGCTGACTGACAGTTTTTAATGTAGAACAAACTTTACATTGCTACCTCTTAATAATTTGAGGTTCACACCACCCCCCCCCCCCCACCCTTCTCAAAATTTAAGAGACAGTACCTGACTTGCATATAATCCAGCCTAGATTTATGGAATGAAGTTTTCTCTCTCATATGCCCATAAGTGAAGAGAGTTTGGGCAATTACTTGTGGGCACATATCATCAAGACTAAATTGCGAATATCACTCAAAGCCCCTAATGATAACTGGTGTTGGAAATTAAGTACAGCATACTGATGTAACGGAAAGTGCTTTTCACAGGTTGGAGCTGAAGTGCATTGTCGAGGCAGAGTAAAAAGAATCTTACTCTGCATCCAACCCATGGTATTTCTGACCTGGAAGTCACTTGCGCACACACACCGAGTTCAAAAAGTGGAAAAATATTATTTTATTCACATCACAGACACATCTTAACTCTCATAACCCCATTTTGAAAACCGGAAGCTCAAGCAGCTTTGAATCACAAAAAATGGTTTCTTCTCTTAGGCAGAAAATGGTTTAGTGACTTTGACAGATGCTAGGATCCATCCAATTTCAATTCATAAAAAAATTACATATTTTGTCTTTTCATACGAGTTTGTAGCAAAGGCCAGTATTGTAGTAATTGAACATGATTTCTGCTGCTCTTCGCTGAATGGGATGTAGTTTGCCCTTCTCGCTCTGTGAGGAGGGGAGGAGCGAGCGAATCTACACCCATCGAGTGAATATTGAAAAGACCTCCAAATAGGTCTGCTCCTGAACCTGGCAAAATCCATCATACTAACTAGTTGCCAATTGTGATTTTTAAATACACATCCAAGTGACCACGGAGTGCAACCACTGAGTTTCCACTCACTCACTAGATATCTTCCATGATTGGTGGGCACTGCAGGATATGGAATACTTCATTGACATGATCTGCTAAACAGGAGTTTAAATTCATTTTAATTTGAAGAGACCATCTATGTTATTTTTAAACTAGTGGTGCCTTCCTTCACCAATGATACCCTACCGATCAAAACAAACAGGATATTCAAAGCAGATAGCCCACCACCTTTGTTTAGATCGATTTCTGATGGGGAGTCCGGTGTTAAGACAAGATTGCTCGATTCTCTCCTCGGGCAACATCCGAGAGTTTGCTACAGTGAGAAAAGAGTCAGAGCGGTTACCTACAAATCGCTGTTTCCCCTCACCACCCCCCGCCCCCCCTCCCAAAAGAGTTCTAAACCTAATTAAGTCAAATCCTCATTAGACTGTAATAACAACAGAAAATGCTGGAAAAACTCAGCAGGCCAGGCAACATCCGTGGAGAGAAATTGAAGTCAACGTTTCAAGTCAAACTCTGTCAAGACAACCTAATTAGACGGTGATGGTTAAAGCGATTTACACCTGCAAGTCCTTTGGTCTGTTGTCATTGAAGGAAGTGGGACAGTTTTTGATCTTTGTGCCAGTTTGCACTTCAAAGCAGACAGACCTACCCTTCATTCCTTACTCATAAGGTTGGTGATGGCTTTCCACAGGAAGGGCCCGTTGCCATAGTGGCACGCTGGCTTTGTTAGGCATGATTAGCTGTGCCTCACCAATCAAAAAGGTCACCAGCACTGATCGAAAACTGCAAGAGGCTTCTTTGATGTCATGACTGCAGAATGCCATCACTTGGTGGGTAAATGCACCACCTGGTGCAGGTCAGAAACCACAAACTGAGAAAGCCACAGGTTCACATAATCTGTGCGGAGTTTCAACAAGACAGCAGTAAACTGCTACAACGGGTCTCGGTGTCTCTGGGCTAGGGAGGAAAATCGGCCAGAGTTCCTTCTTCACATTGTTGCCCACGTGACTTTTTTTTATTCATACACAGGATGTGGGTGTTTCTGTCAAGGCCAGCATTTATTGCCCATCCCCGATTGCCCTCGAGAAGGTGGTGGGCCTTCTTTTTGAACCGCTGCAGTCCGTGTGGTGAAGGTGCTCCCACAGTGCTGTTAGGGAGGGTGTTCCAAGATTTTGACCCAGCGACGATGAAGGAACGGTGCCATCTTTCCAAGTCAGGATGCTGTGTGACTTAGAGGGGAACTTGGAGGTGGTGGTGTTCCCATGCGCCTGCTGCCCTTGTCCTTCTAGGTGGTAGAGGTTGCAGGTTTGGGAGGTGCTGTCGAAGACTTGCCGAGTTGCTGCAGTGCATCTTATAGATGGTACACACTGCAGCCACGGTTCGCCGGTGGTGGAGCCAGTGAATGTTTAAGGTGGTGGATGGGGTGCCAATCTTAGGCAGTCCCTCGGAACCAAGGATGACTTGCTTCCACATTAAAAATGAGTTCGCAAGTGACTGATGAGTCCAATGCGGGCCCTCCAGTCTCTGTCACAGGTGGGGCAGACAGTGGTTGAAGGGACAGGTGGGTGGGGTGCTTGGGTTGACGTGCGCTCCTTGCGCAGCCTGCGCTTGGCTTCCGCTTGCTCCCGGCGAAGAGACTCGAGGTGTTCGGCGCCTTCCCAGATGCTTCTCCTCCACTTTGTGCGGTCTTGGGCCAGGGTTTCCCAGGTGTTGGTGAGGATGTTTCACTTTTTCAAGGAGGCTTTGAGGGTGTCCTTGAAACATTTCCTCTGCCCACCTGGGGCGCTCTCGCTGTGTCGGAGTTCCGAGTAGAGCGCTCGTTTTGGAAGTCTCGTATCGGGCATGCGGACAATGTGACCCGTCCATCGGAGCTGATTGAGCGTGGTCAAAGCTTCGATGCTGGGGATGTTGGCCTGAGCAAGAACACTGACGTTGGTGCGCCTATCCTGCCAATGGATTTGCAGGATCTTGCGGAGGCAGCATTGGTGGTACCTCTCCAGTGCTTTGAGGTGCCTGCTGTACATGGTCCATGTCTCTGAGGCATACAGCAGGGCAGGTATCACTGATCCTCCTTGGCGACTTTAACGCCAGAGTTGGAAAGGACACTGACCTCTGGGGAGGTGTGATCGGCAAAGAGGGGGTAGGGAAAGCCAACTCTGACGGTACCCTCCTCCTGTCGAAGTGCTTAGAGCATGGCCTTGTCATAACCAACACCTTGTTCCATCAGAGAGACAAGTATAAGGCTTCATGGCAGCACCCTGGCTACAAGCACTGGCATCTGCTGGACTACGTCATCGTCTGAGCGAGGGACCGCAAAGACGTCCGCATCACCCGCGCCATGACAGGAGCTGATGACTGCTGGGCAGATCACCGCCTAATCTGCTCCGTCATCTCCATCAATGTAGCCCCAAAACAGCAGCGGCAACAGAAACAGTGCTGCAGAAAAATTAACGCGGGAGCACTCAAAGACCCCGCTAAAAAAGCCCTATTCAGCCTGCGCCTCACAAACAACCTGACGACTCCCAGTGATGCAGAGACACAGTGTCCACAGCGCCTGGTCTGCACTCAAGGCCTCCATAATCAGCACCTGTGAAGAGACGCTCGGTCACTCAACCAGGAAACACCAAGACTGGTTCGACGAGAACGACCAGGAGATCCAGGAGCTAATAGTCCGCAAGCGCAAGGCATTCCTGATCTGGAAACAACAACAGAACTCGAGAGCAAGAAAGCAGCTCTACAGACGCCTGAAGGCCGAGGTCCAACAAAAAACTCGCGACCTAAAGAACAGATGGTGGGTGGAGAAAGCGCAGGAGATCCAGCAGTTAGCCGACAACCACGGCGTGCGTGGATTCTTTAGCGCAGTCAAGACCATCTACGGCCCAAGGCCCTTCCCCACTGCGGGCCAAGAACGGAGAGGTACTCATCAAGGACAGAGGCAGTCAGTGCCCGCTGGAAGGAGCACTTCGAAGATCTCCTTAACCGCGACTCTGTCTTCGACACGAGGGTCGTCAACTCCATCCCACAGCATGCTACCCGCCACCATCTCAGCACAACCCCAGCCCAGCATGAGGTTGAAAAGGCCATCCGACAACTGAACAACAAGGAGGCCTCAGGAGCAGATGGAATCCCTGCCGAGGCACTAAAGCATGGCGGAGAAGCACTACTGGAGCGAATTCATGAACTCATTTCTCTTATCTGGGAGAAGGAGAGCATGCCAGGGGATCTCAGAGATGCCGTAATCGTGACCATCTTCAAGAAAGGTGACAAGTCCGATTGCGGTAATTACAGAGGAGTTTCCTTGCTCACAAGAATCCTCCTCAATCGCCTTCTCCCAGTGGCCGAATAGCTCCTCCCAGAGTCGCAATGCGGATTCCGCCCACTAAGGGGCACAATGGACATGGTCTTCACCGCACGTCAATTACAAGAGAAATGCAGGGAACAGCACCAACCGCTGTACATGGCCTTCTTTGATCTCACAAAGGCCTTCGACACTGTCAACCATGAGGGATTATGGAGTGTCCTCCTCAAATTCGGCTGCCCTCAAAAGTTTGTCACCATCCTCGGCCTGCTTCATGACGACATGCAAGCCATGATCCTGACCAACGGTTCCACCACAGAACTAATTCACGTACGAACCGGGGTCAAGCAAGGCCGTGTCATCGCACCAACGCTCTTCTCGATCTTCCTTGCTGCAATGTTCCATCTCACCCTCAGTAAGCTCCCCGCTGGAGTGGAGCTAATCTACAGAACAAACGGGAAACTGTTCAACCTCCGTCGCCTCCAGTCCAGATCCAAGGTCGTCCCATCCTGTCGTCGAATTACAGTATGCAGACGACGCTTGCGTCTGTACTTACTCAGTGGTCGAACTCCAAACCATCGTAAACACCTTCACCGAAGCGTACGAGAGCATGGGCCTTACACTAAACATCCGTAAGACAAAGGTCCTCTACCAACCTGGCCCCGCCACACAGTACTGCCTCCCGATTATCAAAATCCACGACAAGGCCTTGGACAACGTGGACCACTTTCCATACCTCGGGAGCCTACTGTCAACAAGGGCAGATGTCGACGAAGTCCAACACCGCCTTCAGTGTGCCAGTGAAGCCTTCGGTCGCCTGAGGAAGAGTGTGTTTGAAGACCAGGACCTCAAACCCGGCACTAAGCTCATGGTCTAGAGCAGCAGTGATACCCACCCTGCTGTACGCCTCAGAGACATGGACCATGTACAGCAGGCACCTCAAAGCACTGGAGAGGTACCACCAACACTGCCTCCGCAAGATCCTGCAAATCCATTGGCAGGATCAACGTCAGTGTTCTTGCTCAGGCCAACATCGAAGCTTTGACCACGCTCAATCAGCTCCGATGGACGGGTCACATTGTCCGCATGCCCGATACGAGACTCCCAAAACGAGCGCTCTACTCGGAACTCCGACACAGCGAGAGAGCCCCAGGTGGGCAGAGGAAATGTTTCAAGGACACCCTCAAAGCCTCCTTGAAAAAGTGAAACATCCCCACCGACACCTGGAAATCCCTGGCCCAAGACCGCACGAAGTGGAGGAGAAGCATCTGGGAAGGCACCAAACACCTCTAGTCTCTTCGCCGGGAGCAAGCGGAAGCCAAGCGCAAGTCAACCCAAGCACCCCACCCACCCGCCCCTTCAACCACCGTCTGCCACACCTGTGACAGAGACTGTAGGTCCCGCATTGGACTCATCAGTCACCTGAGAACTCATTTTTAATGTGGATGCAAGTCATCCTCAGTTCAGAGGGACTGCCTAAGAAGTAGTAGATGGGGTTAATGATTGCAGTAAAGCGTAATGGCGTTCAAATTAAATTTTCGTACTACATTAAATGTGAAAACTCAAAACTCAGCAGTAAAATTATAGATTTTAGCCTTTCAAGCTTGGGCTGTATCTAAAAAGCAGTGTAGCTGTTCAACAAAGGGTCAAGTAGCAGTGGGATCAATCTGAGGTGATGAATTAAGAACATTAGAACCATATCTCACAACACTGAAGCACATTGGCTCAAGTTCAATTATTTCCTATTGCATAATGGTACCAATGCACTAAATATGCCCAGTGATAACCCGGGGTAGGGAAAACAGTATTCACACAGTTACAGAAACTTATGCCTAAATGTTCTAGTTGGCTACAACTTTATTCAGAACATTACGTGTTAATAGGGTAACTATTCTGATGAGGCCATTAATGGGGCGGAAAGAGTATGGCAAGACTTCTAACTGAGTTATCGTGCATGTTAATTTCCACCTGGACTTCTGGTTCAGCCCTATGCTCGGACAGCAAGCTCCCGCTCAAGATATGGACAGGGCTTGAGAGTTCATTAGCACTTGGCCATAATTTTGGAGCACTACTGCAGCTACTAAATCAGAGCAGAGGAAGATGAAACACCATTACCTGGGAAGCAGAAGTGATTGAACAATGAGAGAGCAGAGCAAATCGAGCTAATGGAGTGTTAGAGCTGAAGAACTGCCAGATTCGGTGATGCAGCAGTCCTCCAAGAGGGTGCCCTGGAATCCCAAACAAGCATTCTACTGAAAGTCATTGCAGCACCCAAGAAGCCAGTGCATCATTTACTCCACCCTTCAGGAGCACCAGCACAGGCACCGAAATGACAACAGACGGGTCAGAAACTGGGTAAGACCAGCTAGCCATGACAGCTGTAAACATTTGATAAGCAATCGCAGGGTCACGAATTAGCACAAGGAGGAACAGGGCCAATCCAATCCCAAGCAATTCTCACTGATGCCCAGCAGATGGACCACCATAGAATCATAGATTGTTACAGGGCAAAAACAAGGTTCTCTGCAAGACTATTGGTATCAGACAGAACAGCTCTGTAACCATCTCCCTGCAAAGGCAGTTCTCCTGGAACTCTGCCATGTAGCTGTCTCAGCCTAGAGAAATATTTAGCTAATGGTGGGTGCAGGCAGTGCGCCGCTAATGCAACCTTATCTCCCTGGCGTCGTTCATCTATCAAATCTAACTAATAGGAGGGCAGCAATGAACCCAATGGCCATAACTTTGAAGTCAATTGCAACTTAAAAGTTCTAGCTTTTAAAAAACCTTGGAGAGGATTGAATGTAACTGGTCTTTAATGTCTAGTTTAAATGGGCACGCTCACCGCATTGTTGGAGTCGCCATCTTTCAATAAGATGTTAAACCGTATGCCTGTGCAAGTGGATGTAAAGATCCCATGGCACGAGTCGAAAAAGAGTATGCAGTTCTCTGTGTCTTGGCCAACATTCCTCCCTCAACCAACACAACTACAAGCAGGTTTTCTCGTCATTCATTCGCGGTTTGTGGGACTTTTAACTGTATGCAAATTGGCTGCCGCGTTGCCTACAAAATAGTAACTATACTTTAAAAATAATTAATTGACTGTGAAGTGCTTTAGAACACCTGAGGTTAAAGACACTATACAAATTCAAATTCTTTCCTTCTTAAAGCAAAATTAAGAAGTGCATTAAGAACAAAATATATTTGCCAACATAACACGTGAAAAAGTACTCACTGTATAAAGAGCTTTGAGACCTTGACATGTTAAGTGCTATATAAATGGAAGTATTATAAATAGGACAGCCCACTGTGAGCAACACAATACTGTATCTCCACAAGCGAGACTGATCGAACAACTTACATCTGACAAAGTATAACAAGTAGATTACAGTCAGTCTCACAAAAGAGATGGATTCAGATCACACTGTGCTCATAACATTCGATTCATGGTTTGTTTGTAACAGAAATTAATTTTAAATGGGTATTTTTATAGCCCATGACAATCAGTTAGACACTTTTTTAAAAAATTCATTCTTGGGATGTGGCAGCACCGGCTAGGCCAGCATTTATTGCCTGTCCCTAGCTGCCCTGAGTGGTGCTGGGCCGTCTTCTTCAACCGCTGCAGGCTGTGTAGACAACTGAGGGGATTGCTAGGCCACTTCAGAGGGCAATTAAGAGCAATGTTCACTCTAAATAAAAAAAATTCCGCGCACAGCCACTTTAAATTTAAATGCGTGGTATCTCTCTCAGCCGCAACAGCTTGTGAGCGGCCTGTGGGGGGCCGCCGAGTTGATGCGCGGCCATGCACCTTAGGGGGAGCGCGGCCATGCACCTTAGGGGGAACGCTGGTTAAGAGTCACATGTGGGAGTTACATATAGGCCCAGACCGAGTAAGGACGGCAGGCTTCCTTCCCAAAAAGTAATTCGTGAACCAGGGGGGGGGTTTTATGACAATCGGCTTTTTATTTTCCAGATTTTTTTTTAAACTTAATTCAAATTCTCAAACTGCCATGGTGGGATGTGAATTTATGTTCTCTGGATTACTAGTCCAGAAAGATAACCATTACACGATCATACCTTTCGGGAATATATACTTGTATTTCCACTGGTACTTCTCTAGGTGTATTTTAGTACTATTAATGGAGGTCATAAACTGGTGAGAAGCCACTGAAAGATTAGAGAAAATGAACTGATGGATTTTTTTCGAGGCACTAGTGCAAAACCAACAGAAATTGAAACCGAGTAGTCCAGTGAAATATATTCTACACTCAATTTATTTCAGATGTCACCATAAGCCGGTTGTGTGGACCAATGGACCGTTCACTGGGCACTCATTTGCAATTTCTGTTGGTATATCAGATACAGAACGGTTTGTGTTAAAGTTTTGTAATGCACACAGTCACAAAACAAGACCACATATTTCCTTGTAAAACTATCTTCTATCACAGGTTGCAAAAAACACAAAGCAAAGCATCGCAGCAATATCACAGGCTGGACAAGGGCAATAACAGGAATTATTAGCTCAGACAGATACAGTTAACAAATATAAAATTGCAGGCTATACACAGGCACAGATTGTACAGAGATATTAAAGACACATTTTCAGTTTCAGATCAAGTCATAAACCAGGAATGCCCAAAAGCCAGAAGAATAGCCCTAAACATGCTTGTTGGACTTTTTTTTTTTTCTTTTATTCGTTTATGGGATGTGGTGTCGCTGGCAAGGCCAGCATTTATTGCCCATCCCTAATTGCCCTCGAGAAGGTGGTGGTGAGCCGCCTTCTTGAACCGCTGCAGTCCGTGTGGTGAAGGTGCTCCCACAGTGCTGTTAGGGAGGGAGTTCCAGGATTTTGACCCAGCGACAATGAAGGATCGGCGATATACTTCCAAGTCAGGATGGTGTGTGACTTGGAGGGGAACTTGGAGGTGATGGTGTTCCCATGCGCTTGCTGCCCTTGTCCTTCTAGGTGGAGAGCTCGCGGGTTTGGGAGGTGCTGTCAAAGAAGCCTTGACGAGTTGCTGCAGTGCATCTTGTAGATGGTACACACTGCAGCCACGGTACGCCGGTGGTGGAGGGAGTGAATGTTTAAGGTGGTGGATGGGGTGCCAATCAAGCGGGCTGCTTGGTCCTGGACGGTGTCGATCTTCTTGAGTGTTGTTGGAGCTGCACTCATCCAGGCAAGTGGAGAGTATTCCATCACACTCCTTACTTGTGCCTTGTAGATGGGAGAAAGGCTTTGGGGAGTCAGGAGGTGAGACACTCACCGCAGAATACCTAGCCTCTGACCTGCTCTTGTTGCCACTGTATTTATGTGGCTGGTCCAGTTAAGTTTCTGGTCAATGATGACTCCCCCAGGATGTTGATGGTGGGGTATTCGGCTGTGGTAATACCATTGAATGTCAAGGGGAGGTGGTTAAGACTCTCGCTTGATGGAGATAGTCATTACCTGGCACTTGTGTGGTGTGAATGTTACCTGCCACTTATCAGCCCAAGCCTGAACTTCATCCAGGTCTTGCTGCATACGGGCATGGATTGCTTCATTATCTGAGGAGTTGTGAATGGCACTGAACACTGTGCAGTCATCAGCGAACATCCCCATTTCTGACCTTATGTTGGAGGGAAGGTCATTGATGAAGCAGCTGAAGATGGTTGGGCCTAGGACACTGCCGTGAGGAACTGCTGCAGCGATGTCCTGGGGCTGTGATGATTAACCTTCAACCACCACAACCATCTTCCTTTCTGCTAGGTATGAATCCAGCCAATGGAGAATTCCCCCACCCCACTCCCCCGATTCTCATTGACTTCATTTTACTAGGGCACCTTGATGCCACACTCGGTCAAATGCTACCTTGATGTCAAGGGCAGCCACTCTCACCTCACCTCTGGAATTCAGCTCCTTTGTCCATGGTGTTGGCGGAACCCAAACTGGGCATCAGTGAGCAGGTTATTGGTGAGTAAGTGCTGCTTGATAGCACGGTCGTTGACACCTTCCATCACTTTGCTGATGATTGAGAGTAGACTGATGGGGCGGTAATTGGCCGGATTGGATTTGTCCTGTTTTTTGTGGACAGCACATACCTGGGCAGTTTTCCACATTATGATAGCAAAATACTGCAGATGCTGGAAATCCAAAATAACAACAGAAAATGCTGGAAAAACTCAGCAGGCCAGGCAACATCCGTGGAGAGAAATTAGAGTGACATTTCGGGTCTAACCCTTTTAAACCCAGTTTGAAAAAGGGTTTGACCCGAAACGTCACTCTAATTTCTCTCCACTGATGTTGCCTGGCCTGCTGAGTTTTTCCAGCATTTTCTGTTGTTATTTCAGTTTTCCACATTGTTGGATAGATGCCAGTGTTGTAGCTGTACTGGAACAGCTTGGCTAGAGGCGTGGCTAGTTCTGGAGCACAAGTCTTCAGCACGATAGCCGGGGTGTTGTCGGGGCCCACAGCCTTTGCTGTATCCAGTGCGCTCAGCCGTTTCTTGATAACACGTGGAGTGAATCGCATTGGCTGAAGACTGGCTTCTGTGATGGTGGGGACCTCAGGAGTACGCCGATATGGATCATCCACTTGGCACTTCTGGCTGAAGACGGTTGCAAATGCTTCAGTCTTGTCTTTTGCACTCACGTTCTGGGCTCCACCATCATTGAGGATGGGGATATTCATGGAGCCGCCTCCTCCTCCCGTTAATTGTTTAATTGTCCACCACCATTCACGACTGGATGTGGCAGGACTGCAGAGCTTGGATCTGATCCGTTGATTGTGAGATCGCTTAGCCCTATCTATAGCATGCTGCTTCTGCTTTTTTGCATGCATGTACTCCTGTGTTGCAGCTTCCCCAGGTTGGCACCTCATTTTTAGTTACGCCTGGTGCTGCTCCTGGCATGCTCTTCTTGCCAACACATTTTACTCATGTGCATAGCAGAAAACCAGTTTCCATGAATAGACCCATGACTCCTATGAACTGCAAACTAGTTCTTTTATGCATGATGTGAGTGGGGGTTAGCATGTCACAGGATTAAGAACTCCTCTCAACCACAGTTTCAAGCCAGAGTTTATGTGGGCTGTCCACCACTTCTCCTGCTCACTTCAGATTGCAGTAAATACCACAGTCAGACCACTACCTGCAGGGCAAAAATAGTTCAATTTACAAGTAATACAATTATATAGAAGCAAAAGGAAACAAGAACTTACATTTATATAGCACCTTTAACATAGTAAAACGTCCCAAGGAGCTTCATAGAAGCGTTATCAGACAAAATTTGACACCGAGCCACATAAGGAGATATTAGGACAGGTGCCCAAAAGTTTGGTCAAAGAGGGAGGCTTTAAGAAGAGGCTTAAAAGGAGAGAGAGAGAGTTGGAGAGGTTTAGGGAGGGAATTCCAGAGCTCAAGGCCCAGGCAGCTGAAGGCACGGCCACCAATGGTGGAGCGATGGAAATCGGGGATGCGCAAGAGGCCAGAATTGGAGGAGCGCAGAGATCTGAGGGTTGGAGGAGGTTAGAGAGAGATAGGGAGGGGCGAGGCCATGGAGGGATTTGAAAACAAGGATAAGAATTTTCATAAATCCAACTCTTCCATAAAGTTTCTGTGCCCACGCTCTAGCTGAGCGAGGAGATCACAATTCCATTTACCCTGCTCTTACTCAAGCAGCTGCAGTGTAATCATTGGGATTATATTACTACAATTAGAATATTTCAGAACCAATTTATATTCTGTCATTAAAAATTAGTTTGATAACTTTGCAGTAACAGAATAGTTCCTCCTCCAGGGTGACCACCATCGTTACTTTATTGACGTGAAGGTGATTGGTGTTTGTTCTATTTTTAGTGCAGTACCAGTAAATAAGAATGCCATATACAGTGCAATTAAACAGGAGAATGTAATTTTTTTTTTTTTAATCAAGATACCAGACAGTAAGCTAATCATGCCATTAATATTACTGAAAATGCTCAAGATTATCTTGAAATTTGTCTCAAGTATCTGATGTTCTCTATATTTTGTCCACCTTTTGTGGAAGTCCAAGTGCCAGCTCAGTAGGAACGATATCCTATGTGTGCACAGGTTAACTTAGAAAGATCAGAGCAAAATCCTGCGAACTTTACCTTGTCAATAAAAAAAATTATTTTTCTACAGCTTAAAAATATGAACTTTCAAAATTCTGCTGTATTTAAACAGGAACTTCCTGTTGCAACTGTCATTTACACCTTTGCTACAGATGAATGAACGCAATAAGGTTTGCATACTGGACTGCCACCAACTAATAAAAAAAACCTATCACCGCTCACTTCCAGCCGTGTAAGCTGTGGCTCAATGGGTAACACTCTCGTCTGAGTCAGAAGGTTGTGTGTTCTCAAGTCCCACTCCAGAGACATGAGCACAAAATCCAGGCTGACACTCCAGTGCAGTACTGAGGGAGTGCTGCACTGCCGGAGGTGCCGTCTTTCAGATCAGATGTTAAACCAAGGCCCCGTCTGCCCTCTCAGGCGGACATAATAGATCTCATGGCACTATTGCGAGAAAAGCATTTAAACATGGGGAAACTAGATAAACATGAGGGAGAAAGGAATAGAACATGTTGATGGGGTTAGATGAAGGAGAATGCTCGTGTGGAGCATAAACACTGGCAAGGACATGTTGGGCCGAATGGCCGGTTTCTGTGCTGTAAATACTATGTAACTATGTAAAAGCAGGGGAGTTCTCCCAGATGTCAGCTTGATAATACAAGGAAGAATCAGACTGAATATAAAAAGTACAGAGGACAAGTGAAAAAGGAAATAAGAGGGGCAAAGAGACAGTATGAGAATAGATTGGCAGCTAACATAAAAGGGAATCCAAAGGGATTCTATAGGTATATTATTAACAGTAAAATGGATGTCAGAGGAGCAGTGAGGCCGATTAAGGACCAAAATGGAGATCTATCGGTGGAGGGAGAAGGCATCGCTGAGGTACTAAATGAGTACTTTGCAGTGTTTACCAAGGAAGAGGAATTTGTCAAAGCTCTGGTAAACGAGGAGGTTGCTGGGATATTGGAGGAGATAAAAATAGATAAAGAGGAGGTACTAGACTGGCCGGCAGTACTTAAAGTGGACAAGTCACTCAGTCCAGAGGGGATGAATTATAAGGTTGCTGAGGGAACCAAGGGTAGAAATTGTGGAGGTGCTGGCCACAATCTTCCAATCCCTAGGTTATAGGCGTGATGCTAAAGGACTGGAGGTTTTAAAAAGAGGCAGCTGCAGAGATAGATGCTGCACTGGCAGTAATCTTCCACAATTCCCTAGATTCTAGTACAGTCCCTGAGGATTGGAAAGTAGCAAACATAAACCTGCTACTTAAGAAAGGAGGAAGAGAAAAACCGGGAACTATAGGCCAGTTAGCCTGACATCAGTAGTAGGCAAAATGCTAGAATCTATTATTAGGGACGTGGTAACAGGGCACTTAGAAAATCGTAATATGATTAGGCAGAGTCAACATGGTTTTATGAAAGGGAAATCGTGTTTGACAAATCGGTTAGAGTTTGTTGAAGATGTAACAAGTAGGATGGATAAGGGGGAACCAGTGGATGTAGTGTATTTGGATTTTCAAAAAGCATTCGATTCGATACGGTGCCACACAAGAGGTTATTACACAAAATTAGGACTCAGGTATTGGGGGTAATATATTAACATGGATTGAGGATTGGTTAATGGACAGAAAACAGAGAGTAGGAATGAAAGGGACTTTTTCGGGTTGGCAGGCTGTAACTAGCGGGGTACTGCAAGGATCAGTGTTGGGGCCTCAGCTATTCACAATCTATATTATTGACTTAGATGAAGGGACGGAGTGTAACGTATCCAAGTTTGCTGATGGTATAAAGTTAGGTGGGAAAGTATGCTGTGAGGAGGACGCATAGAGGCTGCACAGAGATATAGACCGGTTGACTGAGTGGGCAAGAAATGGCAAATGGAATTCAATGTGGGGAAGTGTGAAGTTATCCACTTTGGTAGGAAAAAAAAAGCAGAATATTTTTTCAATGGTGAGAGACTGGGAAATGTTTGCACTCAGAGGGACCTGGGTGTCCTTGCATATGAATCATAGAAAGTTAACATGCAGGTACAGCAAGCAATTAGGAAAGCAAATGGTATGTTAGCTTTTGTTACAAAGGGATTAGAGTACATAAGTAGGAGCAGGAGCAGGCCATACGGCCCCTCGGGCCTGTTCCGCCATTCAATAGGATCATGGCTGATCCGAATCTAGACTCACGTCCACTTCCCTGCCCGCTCCCCGTAACCCCTAATTCCCTTATCAGCTAGGAAACTGTCTATCACCGTTTTAAATTTATTTAATGTCGCAGGTTCCACAGCTCTGAGGTAGCAAATTCCATAGATTTACTACCCTCTGAGTGAAGAAGTTTCTCCTCATCTCAGTTTTGAAATGGCAGCCCCTTATTCTAAGATTATGTCCCCTAGTTGTGTCCCACCCATCAGTGGAAACATCCTCACCGCATCCACTCGATCAAGCCCCCTCACAATCTTATATGTTTCGATAAGATCGCCTCTCATTCTTCTGAATTCCAATGAGTAGAGGCCCAACCTACTCAACCTTTCCTCATAAGTCAACCCCCTCATCTCTGGAATCAACCGAGTGAACCTTCTCTGAACTGCCTCGAGAGCAAGTACCTGTATATCTTTTCTTAAATATGGAAACCAAAACTGTACGCAATATTCCAGGTGTGGCCTCACCAGTACCCTGTATAACTGCAGCAAGACTTCCCTGCTTTTATACTCCATCCCCCTTGCAATAAAAGCCAAGATTCCATTGGCCTTCCTGATCACCTGCTGTACCTGCATACTAACCTTGTGTGTTTCATGCACCCGGACCCCCAGATCCCTTTGTACTGTAGCACTTTGCAGTTTCTCTCCATTTAGATAATAACTTGCTCTTTGATTTTTAGAAGTCTTACTACAATTATACAGGGCATTGGTGAGGCCACACCTGGAGTACTGTGTACAGTTCTGGTCTCCTTACCTAAGGAAAGACATACTTGCCTTAGAGGGAGTGCAGTGAAGGTTCACTAGACTGGTTCCTGGGATGAGGGGATTGCCCTCTGAGGAGAGATTGAGTAGACTAGGCCTATATTCCTTAGAGTTTAGAAGAATGAGAGGTGATCTAATTGAAACATATAAAATTCTTAAGGGGCTTGACAGGGTTAATGCTGGGAAAATGTTTCCCCTGGCTGGGAATCTAGAACACGGGGTCACAGTCTCAGAATAAGGGGTCGGCCATTTAGGACCGAGAAGAGAAATTTCTTCATTCAACGGGTTGGAATTCTCTACCTCAGAGAGCTGTGGATGCTCAGTCGTTGAGTATATTCAAGACCGAGAGCGATACATTTTTGGGAACAAGGGGAAGTAAGTGATATGGGGATAGTGCGGGAAGGTGGAGTTGAGGTAGGTCAGCCATGATCTTATTGAATGGTGGAGCAGGCTCGAAGGGCCAAATGGCCGACTCCAGCTCCTATTTCTTATGTTATGATTGTAAATGTTACACCCTTGTTCAAAAAAGGGGAGAAGGATAAACCTGGCAATAACAGGCCAGTCAGTTTAACCTCGGTGGTGGGGAAGCTTTTCGAAACAATAATCCGGGAGAAAATTAACAGCCTCTTGGGCAAGCGTGGACCGATAAAGGAGAGCCAGTGCAGATTTGTTAAGGGCAAATCGTGCTTAACTAACTTGATTGAGTTTTCCGATGAGGTAAGAGAGAGTGTGGATAAGCATAAGAAAGAGGAGTCGTCGGCCATTCGACCCCTCGAGCCTGCTCCGCCATTCAATAAGATCATGGCTGATCTGATCTTGGCCTCAACTCCACTTCCCTGCCCGCTCCCCATAACCCTGGACTCCCTTATCGTTCAAAAATCTGTCTATCTCAGCCTTGAACATATTCAATGACCCAGCCTCCACAGCTCTCTGGGGAAGAGAATTCCAAAGATTCACGACCCTCAGAGAAGAAATTCCTCCTCATCTCAGTCTTAAATGGGCGACCCCTTATTCTGAAACTATGCCCCCTAGTTCCAGATTCCCCCATGAGGGGAAACATCTTCTCAGCATCTACCCTGTCGAGCCCTCTCAGAATTTTATATATGTTTCAATAAGATCACCTCTCATTCTTCTAAACTCCAATGGGTATAGGCCCAACCTGCTCAACTTTTCCACATAAGACAAACCGCTTTATCCCAGGAATCAACCTCGTGAACCTTCTCTGAACTGCCTCCAATGCAAATATATCCCTCCTTAAATAAAGAGACCAAAACTGTACGCAGTACTCCAGGTGTGGTCTCACCAACGCCCCGTACAGTTGTAGCAAGACTTCCCTACTTTTATACTCCATCCCCTTTGCAATAAAGGCCAACATTCAATTTGCCTTCCTAATTACTTACTGTACCTGCACGCTAACTTTTTGTGTTTCATGTACGAGGACCCCCAGATCCCTCTGTACCGCAGCATTCTGTAGTCTCTCTCCATTTAAATAATATTTTGCTTTTCTATTCTTCCTACCAAAGTGGATAACCTCACATTTTCCCACATTATATTCCATCTGCCAAATGTTTTCCCACTCACTTAACCTATCTATATCCCTTTGCAGACTCTGTGTCCTCCTCACAACTTGCTTTCCCACCTATCTTTGTATCGTCAGCAAATTTGGCAACAGTACACTCGATCCCTTCATCCAAGTCATTAATATAGATTGTAAATAGTTGAGGCCCCAGCACTGATCCCTGTGGCACCCCACTAGTTACAGTTTGCCAACCTGAAAATGACCCATTTATCCCGACGCTCTGCTTTCTGTTAGTTAGCCAATCCTCTATCCATGCTAATATATTACCCCCAACACTATGAGAAACACTTTCTCCCTTGCGAGCAAAAGGCAGAGACCAGTGCCGAGGTGCAGTCTTTGGACTCCAGTACGTCATTCACAAAATCATTCGTAATGAGTGAGCCTACAGGGTTATAGTTGACAGGTTACTCAACCATGGGAAGCACTGCAGCAGAGTCCAATCCCACCTTCCCCTGCTGTTTATATGTGCAGACACTTTCCAGCAGGAATCACTACATAGTAATCAGGAGCAGGCAGATTTTTCCCCTCCCTAGGCCAGGGGTGCTGAGGATAACTGGAATGCCCCAACTGCTGCCCAGACTGAGATTAACTAATTCTGCAAAAGACCAGGGTTTGAACCTGACCTTGTGCTTGTGTGTGGCTCAGCACCACACAGGGTACTAAATGATCCATTGCAAGCACGCTGTTTCAATATCTTTTAAGACCTATTTTTGAAGTTATACAACAATGTTCAGGTTTTGTTTGCAAACCAACTTTAAAAAGAGAAAATGTTACAAACACCATTACTTGCACCTTCCTTTGTGCACTACTGACATTTGGCATTCTACTGATTGAAATTGAAAGCATACAATTCAAATATTCTTTCACCTGTTATTAAAAAGACTTTAAAAATAAAATACAGCCAGCAGTTTTGCTCACAGTTACAGCTGAGTGACAAGTCACAATACACAGACAGACAGGGATTCCAATCAAATCAACTGTCAGGGTCAATTGCTCAATAACTTGTGTTTCTGGAAGTTACTAAATGATGAGGAAATTTCAGCTCCTGGTATTTTAAGCCGAGTGTGTTGTGGATCACAGTTTACTAAAGTAAATAGAGCTCTCCACAAGACAAAACCAGAAGTTATTTCAGACATCTCTCAAAAAGATGCAAGTGAAATATTACACACCCAAGCAGTGTAGTAACTGGGTTAATAAGTGATTATGCACACTGCAGTAACATTTACACTGCACATAGCAGCCAGATCCTTTGCACTACTGGCGAGATTTTATAAACAAAAAGAATAAGACTGACTGCAAACCCATTAAGTACTAAACACACATTACACCTACTTTCAAACAGAGCAACACACAGAAACTAGTGACACTGTTTGACATAAGTAAGCCCTCACTGCAACGCAATGAGACTTCGCAGCCTGCTATGCCAGATTTGGGTACCTCTCACCAGTTTAAAACGTCACTGCATCATCCCAATAGCCACAATTTTGATGAGCAAGAAAATAATCTGTACAGCAATTGTTTATCTAGCTGGACAGTGATGGGTCACTAATAATGGGAGCTAGAACCCATACTGCAATGACATTTACCACCTGGTCCTTGGTGCCCAGAATTTATCTACCAGCCCAGCAAGGATGAGAGCTATAAACACACAGAATGTGATTCACAAGTAGTTGGTGCAGTACCAGTGTTGCCGTCAGATATATTTGGCATGCTTTGCAGACACAACAAATATTTACCACATATACTAGTAACAGACCAATATTGTACTAATCTTTATTCTACAAACATACATTTCATTCCAATTTGGACACTTTTGATCCTTTCTATAGTATTTATTTCAGATCTCCTTTGAAGACAAATGGCTAGATCTAAATTTGGTGTGATATTTATCAACCTGTGCTAACAGTAAACCTTATCCAGTGCTGCTTGCGTCCAGAAGCACTAAAGTGACCATAATAAGGATGTCAGTGCAATGTAGCCCGCACCTTGCCCGTCAGTCTGCCTTTGCTCAGGGCTCGCTCTCTCTGCCTAGTGAGAATCGCTGCTGACAATATCACCTCCGGCAAATGCTGCCCGGTGGCATCAACATTTATTCTGATTTTAAAGAAACTGCTCCATCCGCTTCTCATGGGCTCGCAAACCTGCAAACTCCGGCCGCGGTTGTACATTTTATGCATCCGAGCAGCGGCCGGTTGTCGGCGACGATGCTGGGGGGTGAAGGCGGACTCTCTCCCCAAACACCCGGTCCCCCCTCACCCCGGCCGGCCGTACCTTGTCCATCAGTTTCCAGCATTTCTCCACCGCCCTCTTGTCCACCACGCCCGCCGGCTGGTGCGGGTGCGGGTGCGGCTGGAAGGCGTCCTTCACCAGCCCGATGAAGCCGCCCGCTTTCCTCAGGTTGCTGCCCCGCGCCGCCGCCGCCGCCGCCATCAGCCCGGAGCCGCGACAATCGCACTCCACACAAATAGGAGGAGTTTCCTTTTTTTAATTTGGTAAAACTTTTTAACCGGGCTGGATGCGGGGAGCGGGGGGGATTAGACGGCGGCTTTACCTCACCAATCGCGCCGCCCGCTCACATTGTTTTAATTCGCCTCAGGGTTTTTCGCCCGTCGGCCCGCCCTCCGCCGGGGTCAGAGTTCACCCGGGAGGAAAGCGGACCGCGGAGAGACAAGGGGGAAGGGGGCGGGACTGCGCATGCGAATCAGCCAGGCCGGCCAGCCCGCGGCGGCGCCATGTTTCATACTGGCAACACTTTATTTACATCGGAACAAAAGCCGCAGAGGCTGGCGACTTACAGAACTGATGAAAGGCCCTCGACCTGAAACGTTAACTCTGATTCTCTCTCTCTACAGATGCTGCCTGATCTGCTGAGTATTTTCTGTTGTTATTATTTATATATAGGAACAGGAGGAGGCCATTCAGCCCCTCTCGCCTGTTCCGCCATTCAATTAGATCATGGCTGGTTTGTATCTTAACTCCATCTACCCGCCTTGCTGCCATAACCCCGAATACCCTTGCCTAACAACAATAATTTAAATGAATCCATTATCTAAATAGAAACATGAATTTTTTTAACACTGTTGAATAAATTCCATCAAATGCGATGACACTGTCTTTCCCATATAGTAAAGGTATATAAAAAGAACTTACATTCATTTCCTGTCAACTTTTTCTTTATAAGTTCCTATGCCCACACTTAGAATGGGAACCGTGTATGTAAACTTGTCACACTGCAAGTGGTGACGCTGCATCACCTCAGCTTTTCCTAGCAGAGAAACTCTTAACGTTAATTCTCTGCTTCCCAAATTACAACATGTTCTATTTAACCATAAATAATAATATAAAATCACTTGCTCCTGACTCTCCGTGCAGTGTCACAGGAGATTAACTAGCATAAATATAATATTTTCTCTATAAAATCCATGGTACTCCTTACTTCTCTCAGTCTTCATTTTCACTTACAAACTAAAGTTTTTAACATCCATGCTTGTGCCATATACACAGAATAACGAGGATAGGGTAAGGTAGAATGAAACACCTGGATATTCATTCTGTAAGGCAGGGTAATTTATTCCAACATTGCCCTGGCTAAAGCTTGGGAGAGGAGGGAATGGGAGGTAAACCCAATTATTAGTGGATCATTTCAGGCAGCCTCTGGAGAGGAAGGGGGAAAGGACGTATCCACATGCAGCAGACCATAGTGGAAAGAAATTGAGTCACCAGATGTGTTGGCTTCTTGAACAAAGCAGGCTGAGAGGGGGGGGGGTGAAGCAATAAATCAATCAGGCCCTTGCCCCCTCCTCTTTATAATTTCCTGCCAAGAAAGTTCAGCAGAGCTGGCTACCTGGGGGAGATTGTAGTGTTGACAAGGAAATGGCAACCCACCGTGTTTGTATGAAATTGTCCTGTATCAGTCTGAGTTCAAACCTGACTTTCTTTGATGGGCTTTGTTCTACTAAAAGTGGATGCACGTGACCAGTGACAGGAGACCCACCCTGCACCACATCACCTGAATACTCTGCCATGTTGCAAATAGCAGACCAAGCAAGTGAACTATCTTGAGATCAGGAGGGTTCTCCACAGGGAGACAGAGTAACACTTGGGGTGGATCAAGAGTGATTGAGATGCCTAGGATGGACTTTATTCTTCAGATCAACCAATAAGGCTGAACAAGGCAAGTCCACAAAGTATGAAAGAGTGTTGGAATCCACAATACCTGAAAGTGATGAGTCACCACATTGATGAACTTTTCACTACTCCCACTCTGCCTTTTCCGTCTGATGCTAGGTAAGCTCAAAACCTCAATCCTGCATTCTTGAAACTCTTTAATACCTGATACCTGCTGGGAGAGCTGTGAAGACTTGGCATTTCTTTGGGTAGGGTCATCCAGACTCGAGTCGTCGTTGGCTTGTTCTCTCTACACAGATGCGGCCGGGCCTGCTGTGATTTCCAGCAAAGAAAATGTTTTTTTGTCTGTTTTTTGTTTTTCATACAGACCCCAGCATCTGCAACATTTGACCCCTTGTGACCCCACCTCATTGTTCTTTGATGTAATGTTTTCCTGACTGACCTGTTTGGACACCATTCACACCTTTGATTGCTGTGATTATCTCTCTGCCGAGGTGTGATAAATGGCAGTTAGAAAGATTACCTGTAAACATCTGACATTATTCTCTGACTATATAAGCTGTGTCTTTATGCATCTCTCCACTTCACCTGACGAAGGAGCAGCGCTCCGAAAGCTTGTGATTTCAAATAAAACTGTTGGACTATAACCTGGTGTTGTGTGACTTCTTACATTTGCTGTTTGTCATTTAATGAGTCACCACATTGATGATCTTTTCACTACTCCCACTCTGCCTTTTCCAAACATAGAAATTGTTGCAAGGAGGCCGATCTCTTCTCCAAGGAGGGAAAGATTACCATTAGACACAGTGCGGAAGAACCAGGATATACTGCAGGAGTGTGAGCAGCACAGCTCAGTCCCCGAAGTCTCCACACATCCTGAGACAGACAGTCTGTTTGGGAAAAGCTTGGGAAAACATTTCAACCCAAAATCTTTCCAGCATTTAACCAACTGAAGTACCCAAATCCTTGGATGAAAGGACAGGAATTCCTCTAGTGGCATCAGCAAACATATGGATTATTCCAGGGCCTCTGCGTCAGTCAGGAGGTGACATGAGTGAAGGTACCTTTGAGCTGGGAATGGTTCTACTGCATGTGTCACTTACTTCCCGATATACTGCGTCTTCTATCCTACTCTGTTCAACCTTGGTGATGTCCTACATTTTTTTTAATTTGTTTATGGGATGTGGGTGTCGCTGGCCAGGCCATCCCTAATTGCCCTAGAGAAGGTGGTGGTGAGCCGCCTTGAACCGCTGCAGTCCGTGTGGTGAAGGTGCTCCCACGGTGCTGTTAGGGAGGGGGAGGGAGTGGGACAACTCCCTCACTTGATAAACTATTGCAATACCATCTTCCATGGTCTGATTTTAGATAAAACTTTGTGAGAAAAAGGGAGAAACCAGCATCCGCACAAAATCTTCTTTTAGTGATGTTGAATATTCTGATGCTAAAATTACACAAATGTATGAAACACATTTATTTAGTCGTAATATTTTTTTCTAAATGAAGCAAAACACTTTTATATTCAGATCTTTGTGCCTACAGCTGAATTCCTTTATTCATTGATAGAATGAGGCGGCGACGAACGCCTGGGAGATGGGGCTCCATCCGCCAGTCTCAAAGATGGCGTTCAGTCACTTCCACTCCCTGAGTCAGGCTTCGGTAACCAGGCAACGAGTGCTTGCGCTGCCTAGCAACGTCAAACACTGATACTGAATCCCCGCCCTTGTGCTGCGCTGATTGGTCAGATGGCGTGACTGGCGTGCAGATACAGCTTCTGATTGGCGCGTCGCCACGTCAATCAGGAGCCGCTCCTTGTCAGCTGGGCAGGGGATTGCCGAGTCCTGGCAAACAGCAACCGGCTCACGTCGATCCGACAGGCTGTGTTTATGTAAATATTTATTTTACAATTGCAAATTAGATCTATTTTTGTTGTTAAATGTGTTCTGCAGCTTAAAAAAAACCTGCAGCTGTTTCTAATGATTTTCTCTACCTTATCCTTTATATTTTTTAATAAATTGCATTTTCGGTTCATTCTTTTTTATTTGTGTTTTTCTTTTTCAATCAGATTTGCGTGGAGTTAAAAAATCGTTTAAATCTTTTCTACTTTAATTTCTCTGCCAGTTTTTTTCTGGTTATTTCCTCGTTTGTTCAGCGACTGAGTGGATTTTAGTTGATTTTTTTCCCGTTTTTTTACTGATTCCTCTCTAAACATGTTCACTTTCTGATTCCCCTCCCCGCCTTTCAAAGTCTCAAAAATGTGCTCTGAATTCTCCGAGCCTCCTTGGTCCCTGCTCTGGGAAACACGCTGGATACTCTGCTTAGAACTAATGCGAGTTGTTGTTCAACGACTGGGGGAGATTCGGAGTGTGGAGAATAACTGGGTGGCCCGTTGGGTGAATGCCGATGGAAATTCAAATCTGAGGCTCCCGATAGTTCAGTTTGATCCCAGTCTCTGCCGCTCTCAGCCGAGGCCAAGGCATTGCAACGGAGCTCTGGGCCTGAGAAGGTCAGGATTGTGCAAAGGAAAGAGTGAGAGTGTGTGAGAGTGAGAGAGCTTGAGTGTGTGAGTGAGAGAGAGAGAGTGTATGAGAGTGTGTGTGAGAGAGTGAGAGTGAGAGTGTGTGTGAGAGACTGAGAGTGTATGAGAGTGTGTGTGTGAGAGTGAGAGTGTGTGTGAGAGTGTGAGAGTGTGTGTGAGTGTATCAGAGTGTGTGTGTGAGAGAGTGAGAGTGT